>NC_135214.1:3616370-3646370 GCF_052324685.1 Brachyhypopomus gauderio
TGTGTGTGTGCGTGCGTGCGTGCGTGCGTGCATGCGTGTGTGCGTGTGTGTGTGTGTGTTAATGTAACCGTGGTAAAGTATGACCCCTGCAGGTTAAAACTCCCTACACTGTTATGAGAACACTCTCAGCAGCCACTGTCAGCGTCTCACAGCATGATGTACAATGAAAGCTTGCGTGATCCGTCTTGCTTTTTGAAACTACTGCATTTAAGTAATGCAGTTTTAATGTGGGCCACATACTGTACATTTAATACTCATATATGGAAAGAAAACCTCAGAGGACCTCCAAAGACAGAAGCATGGGTCTCCGTCCCAACTGCAGTCTTCAGTGGAGAGAGCATCTGAGAGTGATTGAAATGATTCATAAGTGGTTGTACCCACTGCAGCACAGTGTGGCTGTGTGAACTGTAAATCTAAATGTTTGGTGAGCTGGGTTTGTTTTCTTGTTTGTACTTTTATTAAAGATACATTACAAGTCATGGGACATGATAAAGAATTCATGTAAATATTTTACCTTTACTTAAGTGTTTTGCCTCATAACCTTTTTAGCAGTTCTAAAATGTTAACTAGTATGTTGATGACACATACATAATACAAAATAGTCAGATATACTATGCAAATACAGAAACTTAAAAAAGCATTGTGTTTCAGGGTTGTGAATGTTGTTAAGAATGACCTATTGTAAACTATGACAGATGAACTATACACCTAGTGAAAATCTCTGAAAAGGACTTTCATTAATAAAAAAACTATATTTGGCTAAATAAATATGAAATCTATTTTTAAATTATACTATTAATTTTAATATTTCAGATTTACTCATATAAAAGGTAAAGTCAAGACATTACATCCATAAAATCTGTGAAACATTTCAAACAGTGATTATTCAGTATTTTAACTCATAGCTTTTCCATATTGACCACCCACAGTCATTTTCCTAAGTCAGAAGGCCTTGCATTAGTACTAAAACCTGGTTAAATGTCTTTAAACTATTACTACTACTAAAAAAATAAAATAATAATAATTGTTGTTGTTTTAAATATAGCTCTTGAGTGATATGTCTACCCTTAATTCAATGGCTTTGTTTGGTTGTGTGTTTGATTAATTACTTGTTTGTTTTATTGTATACAACACTTGGGAATCTAGCATATCATAAGCTGTCTGGTCCAAGCCCATGCAGTGGTCTGCAGGAGGTTGTGTCTCGCATGACTCTTGTCCAGAACTAGTTACATTGTAGATATTTGTGCATAGAGTACTCTGACAAATATCTAATATAGACCAATGGGAAATGGATAGAAGAATAAAAAGAGTGAAGGAATGTTGCTTTTTCTGAACTGAGGATGTTATACATGTATACAAGTAAATAAATATTTATTTAAAGACATATCAGTAAATAAGAATTTATTAAATAACCATGTATTATTATTTAGTTTTTGTGGCAGTAGTAATAACTGAGATCAGAGGAGGAATAAAACACAAATCCTGTGGTTTTCCAATAAGCTTTTACGTCTTCTACGCGTGCTGTTATTTTACACGGAACCAAAGAGGGAGCTGTTGGGTCAACTTTACATGTCAAACCGTCTTATAGACCGGGATGGCTTTCTGTCGTCTGGGAATAGTCCAGTACAAGTTTGTCGTTTATTCAACTCCAGTGCACCTACTAAACCTGATAATTAAACGACGATTTCTCTTATCGTGTTTGAGCAAGGGACTGACAAATAGGCTAAACAGCCCACTGTCCAGCCCTGCTGTACTGGCTAAGTTACTAATCACAAAACTCAAAGACTGTAACACAGATAATAACCAGATTTGAAGGCTTGCTTTAGTCAACAGGAACAACATATTCTGTCAAATCATCATTTGTTTATAAAAAGTTAATAATTTGTAATAAAAGTTAATAATTATTAACTGATAATGATAATTTAGCTGGCTAATGTATTCGGGCAGCACGTGTCTAAACCATTGTCTAAACACATTTAGTCTCGCGAGAAGAGATTTCCCGGTTGCCTTGAGGAACGAGAGTTTGGTTCAAAGTGAAGCCCGGTGAAGCGACAGCGGGATGTTTACAGTGCAGTGCTTCTAGTGCAGGTGCGTTCATGCACACATTTACCTCCGTTCACACCGGCAAGGCCTTTAAATGTGTGTTCGTGCTTACAGGAAAGTCGCAAGCCGCGGTTAACTAGTGAGTAATGCGAGCTACTTGCTATGAAATGACAAAGTTTTCACCGGTTCGAGGCCGTAGCTAATCGTGGGGTTAGCGAACTAGCTAGCTGTGGTAGCTAACAACATGGAGGCGGTGGGACTGGCCGGCCTGACCGCTGTGTGGGTGGTTTACTGGCTGGCTATTATATTTATAGGTTATACATAACTAAGGTTAGTTAATTAGATAGTATATAAGAAACTCTGGAGTGTTTTATGGTCCCGTCTGACCTAGTTAGCTGCTTGTATTAAACGCTGTCCATAAAGCGTCCCTGCACATGGACCAGGCCGGTCCAAACACCCGTGCTGACATTTGTTGCTAGTGAAGAATCTGTGATTGTGATTTTCACCTCAATCGAAATTTGTCCTCCGCATTGACCCATCTGTGCAGTTAACACGAACACAAAGTGGTGCACGCATGCGCAGTGCGGTGGGCAGCCCTAACCCGGGGAGTAGTTGGGGTAGAACTATGGCAAACATGATGCTTTGTGTTTGAACACTACTGATTGTACTGTCGCCTTTAACCACTTACCACAATTCACAGATACCTTTAGGTGATCCTGTCGGGGCAAACCCCATAAAAATGCCATCACCTCAAGCGTTGCAGCCAGTTCTGAAGATGAAGGTGGATGAGCTCTTCCTCAAGTGGCTGAGTGATCCCGACACACAGGCGATACTGAAGGACTACCTCAGGAAGATCAAAGATGGAGACGAGCTGGAGTTTGCACAGGGCGATCGTAACGGGAGGGATTCTCTTGTGTTGACGGAAAACAACAACATCGCCCCAAAGAACACCGTTACGGAGAGGACGCCCGCTGCACTTGGTGCTTCCTGCAGCCCGCCCTCTGCCACGCTGCCCTCTGGGAGCGGTGGCAGTAGCAGGGTAGGGCCCAACAGCAGGTTCCTGCGACGCTCCGTCAGTATTAAAAAGGTAAGGCCCCTGTGCCTCCCACTGGCTTTGAAAAGGGCTTTGACCATGATTTGATTTCTTCCCTGTTTTACCACAAGAGGCTGCTGACTGACTGGCCGCGTGTGGCGTCCGGATTTAGAGTCTCTGAGAGACCATGCTTTGTGGAGTCCTTTGCATTGTGTAAAGAAATACCTCCCATGTGTTCTCTTGGACCTGCAGTGGGCCAGAGAATGAGAGGTGGAAACATTTTAAGTCCATCCATGCCTGGAATGATAATGACCCTCCCACTGTATCCTGGTCTGTGAAGTAGGTGGGCTTCACTGCTGATGTCTAGACAGCTCAGACCTGTGTATTGGTGATGAGCTAGAGTTTGCACAGGGGGATCGTTATGGGCGGGATCCTCTTGTTTTCATGGAAAACAGCATTGCCTCAAAGAACAGTTCTAGAGAAGACATATGCTTCTTTCAGGGTTCCCTGCAACTCACCCTCTGCTAATCATATTTAATCATCTTCTAATCGCATTTAATTATCAATATTGTAACCGGTCATATTTTGGACTGTAACTAATATTAAATAAGGAAGCAGAGATCCATATGTGTACTGATTACCCAGAGCTGTAGAAGAAAGGGGCCCTTTGTGAATGTGTGCAATGTGGGGTCAGTGATTTGGGCAAACAGCTGCAACTATGAGTAGTAGAGTACCATCTTCACATGTTCGAGATCATTTACCAAGTCTGCCTACACCTTAAAACTTGATACGCTTTGTTGGAACGTAATTCTGTATGTAAATAATTTTGCGCATATAGGGCCTAATAATCTGACTTCTCATTGTGTGGGAAGCTGTGTGGTTGGCATAACTTGACTTCATACTGAGAAAACCTGTTGGAAAGGCAAACATGTAAACACTATCCAAAGCAATTCCCCCTCTCACATCACGGCAGCTGAGACGGAAGTCTCTTTGGTGGTGGGTCGCGGCCTGTCATGATCTGCTGACCTGAATGACACAACTCTCAATTTGACAGAAACTCTGGTCTCAGCACACACAAGGTTGTTGCAGGGTCGTTTTAGGCAGTGTCGGACCACTCCAGTGTCCTGCTTGTGCAGTAGATTCGGAGCATTTCGGGACTAAAAGCCCTGATATAGGAGACATGGGGTAAATCCGTCACGTGTTGTTATGCATTCCCAGATGAGCCCTAAAATGTCCTTACAATTTTGTCCTTTTTTAAATATTCCTTTAAAAGTCCACTTTGATAAAAATGGATCCAATTTTGTTCAGGGTATGGGAAAAGATTGCCATTACGACCATGAAAGGGAACACGGCGTGCCATGGCTTTTGCTATTGTCCATGCAGACAATTTAGATAATAGGTCATTTTTATGGGAGACAGCTGTTAGCAATGAGTCCGTGTTATGAGCGTGAGCGGTTTCTGTCCAGTTTTTCTGCAGTTCCTCATTTGTTAGACGGTAAGAGTTTTGACAGATGCTACGATGCTTTGATTTCCATGACCAGTCCTCTTCTGTCACTTGAGTTCTCCCAGGCTCTGTTCAGCCTGCAGAACAACTGTTGTGCATTCCATGTTTTTTCTGTTGTGACGTAAGCAGCATGTGCCCAGAACTTGTCACTATGTATTAAAGGGCCTCTGCTCCTATGTGGAATAATGCGCTATTTTAGGAAGAGCAAAGGAATTCATGAATACAAATTCATTCTTTAAAGGATTAGCTAGAAATTCAATTAACGTCATGGTCAGAACAGCTGTTCTAACTTTGACACAAGACACCAGCAAAGATGGAGATGGTTCCACCTATGCTGGAATTAACTGCTCAGAAACATGCAAGTGTTTAGTTAACATTTTACACAACTGTCCTCCGTGTATACAGGTGTTAAACCTACTACATACTGTTAATTGTTGGATGTCATTCATCTTTCTTTGAGCATTTTGATTTCCGAAGAGTAGCATCAGTGTATATTGCACCTAATTTGGAGTCAAACTGAATGTCAATCCATCACAATAGCCTTTAATGAAAACCGATTTCATTCATGTTCACATGTTTGATGAACTGTTGGCAAACTAATGTTGGATGGATGGAAATGATGCTTTCAGTTGGTCAAAAAAAGTGTAAAATCTTAATGTTCTGTTAAGATTTTAATCTCATGCTTATGGGTGAGCTGGTCAAATAAAACATTTGTGATTGGACATTTTGTTTGGTTCTCTTAAAGTGCAAGGCAGGTAAATAGATCTTTTGGAATAATAAAATATTATGTCAATAATAAAATGTGGTTTTCGACCCAGGTTGCCATGATTTGCAGTTTTGGTTTCAGCCGAGACATTCGCTGAAGTGCTTCGTAATGAAGAAGCTTAAAGCAGCACTTGAACGTGTTCCCTGTAAGTCTGTTACTCCCCACCTCTTCAGCTCTTGGCTCAGGTTTAGCAAGATGAGCATGTTTCATGGTGTGACTAGTGCAGGTGTGGTGTGTGTGTCATATTAATGTTCTGCAGGCCTAAAGCAGTTTTACTAGTAATTTACTAGTTTGTGACAGGGCATATATTTTCTAAGTAGAAACAATAATAATGAAAGTTGTCAGTCTGCTTGTATGTGCAGGACTAACTTGTACTGATGTCAATCAGGAGCATAAAATGCTGGATGTCTTGTTTATTCAGCAAATTTCTCATGAAAATGGACAGCTGTTTCTGATTGCCAAAACATAATCTTCCTTCCACTGTAGGTCCAAACGGTTCTTAAGTGTCTGCTAAATGTTGTAATGTACTTCCTAAGGCCACGCCGGGCCACTCTGCACCATTACAAACCCCTGAGGCCAGATGTAGTTTCTTTTTCCACAAGTGTTGTGCTGGAAATTAGAGCCAAGAAGCATTTGTGGCAGCGACATTCTTTCATAATTATGAGACAGTCGCTAAACTTCTCCATTGGCTGAACGAGATGGATTATTTGGTGGTGTTTGCACTGTTTTGCTGTTCCTTTTAATCTGTGCAACACAGCACAGGCCATACTCAAATGGCCATGGAAGATGTAGAGACAATCATTGAATCCCTGTGTCATTGAGGCTTCCCAGTCAAATGATGGTGTAGCTCTGACAACAGCTAGCTAACACTGCTGAGAAAACCATGATGAACATGTTTTGTAAGCATTCTGTTGTAGCTAAGCATTGTAAGCATTCTCTAAGCCTTCTGCTGTTTGTGTATGGTTGTGTGGTTGGCCATACATGTGGGAAAAGGAACTATACATTCAGAGGCTCAAAAATATTTTTACCAAGCACAGCTTACTGCAAGACTGTATACAGTAAGGCTAATGTACAGGCCACTTGCACCTTTAGGATATAAAATAATTTAATATGATTACTGGTGCTTTACTGCTTAACGATGAAGTACTCGAACTCATCCTGGTTCAGGATTCCTCACAAGGCTTAGCAAGATAAGAGACTATTATGTAGACTGTTAATGTGGTTATTGATGTCCGTGTGCTTCATCTAACCACCGAGTAGGCAGACAATCTAATTAAAAGTTCAATTAGATGTTTAAAGCAGTTTCTCCATACCTTGAGCCAGCTCATTAAGCCACTATAAAATTAAATGGTAAGGTTATCAGGCTTTACACTTAGAGTCCTGCAAGGCCCCAGCTGTAGGCAGTCCAGTGTGTCTGCTCTAACGTACTTGGTTCAACTCATTAGCCAATTACCAAGCTATTCTTTAATGGATTAAGGGGTGTTAAAGCAAGTCTGTGGTGTAGTGGACCTCCATGGGAGAAGCTACTGTGCAAAGCGGGTTTATTAGGAACCGTCTATTTAAAAGAGCACACCTTCGTATACCTAGAATGTCTGAATGGGCATGTTGCTTCCGTTATATGAGAAGGGGTTAACCAAGACATTATTGTAGTCTCAAAGTACTCACTCTGCCCCTCTGAAAGCAGCTATTAAAACCCAGTATAACAAAGCACCTAAGGACTTCTTAACAGCACTGACTTCATTATAACACCTACAATCTTTTGTAGACTGGTCTGATTTAACTCTAGGCTAAATATAGAAATAAAATATGTCTGATATACACAGTTTGGAAGTGACTGTGTCCTCTGTTGTTCAATGGTCAGATTAATTTGCAGAAACGTTGCTGGTCAGACTTTTATTTGGGTGGAAGACCAGCACAGAATTTACACATAGTAGTTGGATGATAATGGGTCTTTTATGAGCGTATCCGCCTCTGCAGTGTTGATGGGAGTTTTCACACGTCCATGTCACTGCTGGGTTGAGTGTGATCTGCCACCCACTAACATCCAAGCAACAGCTGTCCCGAACTCAGAGTTGGGGGTTGCGTGGTGCATGGTGTCAGCTATAATCTCTTACGAACACCTACAAGGTGTTTTGAATAAATAAATGTGTCCAATATGGTGAGTGGTAGGTGTAGTTTGAAATGAAATATGAAGAATGTCTTGGCGCAAGCCTTATTATGGACTGTTAAGACAGACTAGAGTAATCAAATGAAGTCATTTCTAATCTCTTTCCTGCTGTGCTCTACCGGAGTTCCCACGAAGGCTAATGACGCAAGCATTATGCTTTAAAATGACACAACATTCATAATTGTCTGTATCACATGCTGGTCAATGATTGACCTTTTACTGCCTTTTAAATATTGAAGAATATGTAGATGTAAAGACGATGGAATTAGATCTACATAAGGTACTATATTGTCATAATTTTATTAAACCTCGTTTAGATTATAACCTTCTAAAAGTTAGGCGGGGAGATAATTTTTCTTTCTTTGGTTTTCATTTACAGGGGATTTGAATGGTTTCTTTTCAGAATGTCCAGCCATTTTGCAGAAGCTTTGCATAAATATAAAACATAGATATAAAACCACAAGGAGTCAAATGACTTCACCTTGCTTTTTGTCTGCGACAATCATTACCAATCCAAATAAATAAACACTCCGCTCACAGGGTTCATGTTCAATTTGGCCCTCTCTGGTCTGTGACCGTTGACTTTAATATGAGTGCAATCCCAACCTGCTACACAAGACACGAGCAGTTGTATTTACTAACTGCTGTGTTAACAAACGGGATTTAACCGTAGTGGCTTGTTCAGGCCTGCTTGTCCCAACATACTTTGACAAGAATCTGCCCCTGTTGAGAGTGCACTCAAGTATCAGATCAAAAACAGTGACCACCGAATTTCTCAACTTGATAATTTTGCACAGAAATGATAACTGCATTCTGTCGCTTCTTTGAAAGGCTTGAATAAGGTGGGTTTTGGCCTTTACTAACATGACATAATACGGATGTTTTCCGAAAGGCCGTGTGGCAATTGACCAACTAAGGCAACTGCAGCAGTGTTGGCGTGTCCATTTTTGCTTTGCTGATCAGTGTCTTCGTGCAGTTGTCCCTCTGACTGGACACAAGGCTTTGTTTGGAAATCGACACTATTTGCACCGACAGCTGCGTCCTCTTGGACAGACAGACCCTAAGACGTGTGTTCTGTTGGTGCCAGCGTACCCGAACAGAGGAGACTTGTTTTTACATACGACTCCGAGCCATTGGAGGCAAAAGAGTTTTGAGCGCATGTCCACACGAATCCCAACGCCCAACACGAGCCCAGCTGTGTTACCATAGCCGCCTCGTCGTGGCCATTTCCTTATTCTTTTGTTCTCCCCCTCCTCCGTCTGCCATAATTGACTAAGGCGTTTGAACAGAAGCAGGTAAGAAGAGGCTGTTGGGCTTGATAAACATGGGTAGGATCTCCTGCCGTTGGGGGGACAACAGCGGCTGGAATCCTGTTGAAATGAGTGGAAGAATGTGGGCTCTGTGATCTGCCATCTAAAAATACTTATCATTTAAGCCAGGCGTGGTTTTATTTTAGCTCCGGTTTGGTAGCAGCCACGGTCGGCTGCCGTATGTCCGTGTGCAGTCGGTTTCACAGTGGTCCCGTTTTGTCAGTACGATTTCGTTCTGAAAACAGTAATGGCAACGAAAGGGCTTTTTTTCAGATGCCCCATCCCCCTTATATCCTGTGGCTGGGTTCTTGTGGATCAGTATGCTTACAGAGAATTGATGTAATTGCTGTCAGTCTGGGTGTGTGTGTTTTGCACAGACTAAAGATACACTCGTTTCTCAAGATCTTGTTTCTTGAGATTGCCCAAACAGTATATGTGGGGTCTTTTAATAGGCGTCGACTGTTGGTTAACATCATTCTGTGAATTCAGCCCTCCCGCCCCACTGTGACACTAAGACTTGTCATCTATAATAAGGTATGGAATGACTGGAAGCTGGAGACGAAGGAGGCAAAATAAACAAATGCCATAGGTGGTAATACATTAATACATGTGCCTTTAAACTTCTCTTTTTCCATTACGTTGCGATGGCCATCATATAAATTTAGATTTATAACTTTGATAAGATTTGCACTTAAAAGGTTTTACTCATAAATAAGTAAATAAAGTATTTTTAATAATAGTAATAATATAATCTGTAAAATGTTTGTGTGGTGTTTGGGGTACTTTTTTTGTTTGTTTGTCCGTCCCCCCCCCCCCCCCCCCCCCCCCCCCTACACTTGCCACGAGTAACATGGACATGGGTGTAGAGTTACAGTATCATTCACACCAATGGAGAGTTTTAAGTATTAAGTTGTTGGAAGAAGTTGAACTGAATTGCCATGATTTATTTATTGGGCAGCATCTCCCTAACAGTGAAAAGTGTAGCGCTAACACGGGGCGCTGAAACAACAGGTTTGTCTCTCTTCATAACCTTCTACGAGAGCTGTGGAATGCTGTTGGAAAGGGCAGATCCACCCCCCGCCTACCGTCTCCCCCACACACACACGCGCACATACACAGGCACTGTGACTCGCACACAGAGACACACGCACCCTGGTCCTGTCTCCCGCGCCACTCTGCCGGACAGGGTTGCGTGACCTCGGCCGGCCGACACTGGACACACAGGAGCGGCGTTTCCGGGGCCAGCGCGGCGGAGGCCGGAGACGGGCCGACACACGCAGCTGCCGCTCGCCGTTAAAGAGGGGTCGCACGGAGTAGGCCCAGCGCGTCGGGCCACCCGCCCCGGCCCGCCTTCCCCCGGCCCGCCGTCCGCAGCATGAGGATGAAGGAGGTGTGTCTGCGGCAGGACCCTGACCTGAGGAAGGAGCTGGCTCTTCTGGCCCGGGGCTGCGACTTCGTCTTACCCTCACGCTTCAAGAAGAGGCTGAAAGCCTTCCAGCAAGGACAGGCAGGTGGTCTCGATCCGCACGCACCTGTCAGGTGGCCAGCAGAGCCCGTGCAGGGAGGCTTCTGCGGCCAGATTGTGGGTTGTTTATGTTGCCGGTACTACTATTGTTTGATTTTATATTTTTTGTATTTTTTTTGCGGTGGGGGGACTGGTTATGGGAATGTGAAATTCGTGTTTGTGTGACGCGTGAAGGTCAGTAAGTTGAGCTGCCCTTGAAGGCCACACCGAGCGTCTGTGCAACTCCGTGTTGAAACTGCGAGGCTGTATCGGCAGGACTAAGCGCTCTGGTGCTCTTGACCACCGAGCAGGGCACCCGCCGCCTTCTGCTGGCCTACAGGAAGGCTTTTCCCTTTTATAGCCATGGCTGACAGAGGTGCGGTGGGGAAGATTAACGGCGTTCATCTCCTGCGCTGAATCCTTGCCTGGCACATCAGAGCAAATACTTTCCATTATTGGTATCCCAAATAAGGGGTCGTAAAGTTGCCTAAGCGTCCGTAATGCTGTGCTTGCTAGCGGCACTACTGAGGTCTCTGGTCCAATAAGCCGTAGTGACGGTTAACAGTGACTGAGCGAGACTGGCACAGTGAAGGCAGATGTAGTCGTCAGTGGTGTGATCACCCCTGTTATGAGGAGGGAGGACGTGAACAATAGAACACAGAAACGGCATATTATATGACACAACAGCAGGTGTAGGACTGCGTGAGGGCGTGCGGCTGTTCCTGCCGTGCTGAGTTCCTGTACCTTGAGAAAGCACAACTCGCTATTCAAGTTTAGACACACAAAACCGTCAAACACTGTCTGTTTCGCTCTCCCACAAAAGCTTTGTTGGAATAGTAACGTTTTATAACCCAGACTAACTTGGAAGTATGGAAGATAAGTTTATAAGGAATCACTCACAAAAACCTGTCGGACGAAACTATTGTTACCAAAGCGTGAAATGTTATCGGAGCTATCTAACGCTATCTGGGAGTCTCACTGCAGGCCTGCTGAGACGCTCTGAGCCATGTTTTGCTTGTGGTCATGGAGACCGAGTTCCCTTGTTATCTCTGTCCCCCATGAACTCGTGGTGTTCCTCCTCAACCAGAACAAACCTGTGTCCCCCTCGCTGATCTGAAGCTACATCTGAAGCTAATGTAACATTATGTTTTGTCTGTGATGACATTTTACACTCCGCCGTTGATCAGAACAGAGCTCATAAGAAGACGCAAGGCTAGTGCTGTCTTGTTTGTCTCTGCAGACCCGTGTTTTAGCATCGTTGCCAGATGCCACACTGTTTTGTAGACTCTTCTCCTTGACATGATCTACACATGCTGGACCATCTTTAGTTCTGATGCAACATTCCATGTGTACCAGACTGCATTTAGAAACCCACAGCTTTCAGCTCACTGTCTGCAGTATAATGTATACACACCTCACTTGTACTTCATGGCAAAAAAGCTTTTGGTCAAGTAATGAAATGCAGGAGACTTGTATAGTGCTTTTCGAGTACCCAAAGATGGTGCATTAATACAAGAACAAAACACTTAAGGACAAGCAAGAGAATACAGAGCAAACAACAGAACAGGCTTGAATTGAGAGGGAAGGATTAGGTTGGTGGTATGTTTTATATACAGGTGCATTTATATACATTAGAATAAATCTTAAATGTCAATGTTAATTCATTACAGTAATTCAATACAAAAAGTGAAACGCATATATAGATTCATGACTGAGTGATCTATTTCAAGTGTTTATTTCTATTAATGTAGATGATTATGGCTTACAGCCAATGAAAACCCAAAATCATTATCTCAGAAAGAAAAAGAAATAGACAGAATATATTATATAAGACCAACTGAAAAAATCCTTTTAAATTCAGAAATGTTGGCCTACTGAAAGAATTTAGTCTTGTTGTAATACAGTGACCTACACCTGCTGGTGTTACAACTAGACCAAAGTCCAACATTTCAAAATTAAAAATCATTCTTTCAGTTGGTGTAATACTCTAATTTTCTGAGATAATGATTTTGGGTTGTCATTGGCTGTTAGTAAGCATTATCATAACACAAATAAACATATGGCAGTGTAGGGTCAGACCTGGGAAAGAATGAAGTTAAGTACTTTGTACGTGAGCAGAAAGATATTGAAATGGGTGCAGTATGTTACAGGAGCAGGTGTAGCTGCGATGATGATCTGTCACCACGAAGGTGCAGCAGGAATCTGGGCCGCATGTGCGGTGAAGAACCGATGCCCACGAGAAGTGAACTACAGCAGCGCAGGCACCATGAGCTGTAGGGGGACCCAGCAGAGGGGATGTAGTGGGAGGGCTGAGCTTTAGCTGTGTCACAGCCACATAAAGGAGCTTTAAACATTGGACCGGATGTGGCATTAAACCTGAGGGCTGTTGAGAATGACACACAGATTTATGAGCGCAGGGGAATGGAGGACTACTGTGTTGTCTAGTGAGAGAGTCGTAGGTATGAGTGTTCTGAGTTACACTTGCACCCCGGGGTCAGGGGTACAAGTGGCAGTGTAGTGCCCTACTACAGCGCTTCACTCTCAGTAGGAGAGTGTATTTTCCATTATTTGTATCCAATCAAGTATTGTAACATCTAGTATAGTCTTAGTACTGCTACCAGTAGTAATGCGTGTCTGTGGCGGAGGTAGGCGTCTGGCCGAGATTTTCCTTGAGCTGGCCAAAATGTTTCAATTATTTTTAGTGTGTGTCTATTTTAACTGCGTAGACCCAGCACTGTTTATTTTAGTGACAGTATTTTGGGGAAGTTGGAACAGCACAAACGGGTTCATTCTGTCTGCTGTTCACGTCTCCTTGGCCTGTTCACGTCATGTCTCCTTGGCCTGTTCACGAAAACTGGTGTTAAAATTGGTGAAATTGTTGACACACAGTGAAAGCGTCATTTATTTCTATTAACTTGCTGTTAATGTAATCGCAGACTTTTACTTTCAGCTTAAAAGCAAAGATCAGTGTTATCACAGAGACCGGAGAAAGTGTTCCAAGCCGTGTAGGTTTTTATTTTTTGAATGTCTGTGCCGCTTGACATGTCCTAATTAGAAGGCGACACCCTGAGCTGTTGTGTAGCGGCGTGCTCAGGGTGCACGTCGGGCCGTCCAGTGGGAGTGGGTTATGGAGATCACACCGGCCCCTGGATCAGTCTTTATTGCCCTCTGTTTTGGCAGGCTCAGGTTAAGAAAGAGGAGGCCGTGGAACCAGCACTCAGACAGAACATTCCCAAGTTCTTCTTCCCTCGAGGGCGGCCCCAAGCCAACATCAACATTGACAATCTCATTTCCAAGATAGAGAAAATATTTTCTCAATTCCCCGATGAAAGAGTGACCATTGAGGACATGGGGAAGGTGGCCAAGGTAAGTGTGATTTGTAATGTGCAGCCTTCAGCCACCCAGCAAAAGTGTTTGCATTAGCGCAATTAGCAGAACCCTTTAACTGTTTACAAGTCTGAATGGTTTTCTTTTCCTTCATCAATGGCAAAATATTATTACTGTTTCAGAAATGCGTACTTGACAAACTCACTCCAGAGTTCTTTAAAATGGCCAAAATGTATAAACATTTTTACAGACATTTTATTCAAAATTCAGTCCTTCAAACAGAATAAATTACAAACATCATTATTATCTTTTGGCCTGAAAATTCACTTTAAGAGCCCCGTTAAGGAACTCTTACTGGCAGGATAGTTTTGTTTTGCAGCAGAGAGACTTTAATACAATGAAAGGCAAAATTAACATTGTGTTTATCAAATTCATGAAGCAGCCATTGTGTGGGTGGGGGCTGATACTCTACTGCCGTTACTTACACACAGTAGAGGAGCAGGGAGACGTTCCCTTTCAGAGAAGAGTTTGATTATTCTCAAATACCGTCCGTGTCGAACGATTGGTTTTAAATGAATGCATCAGCCGTGAGTGTCAGGGTTTGCCTTTGTGTGGGGCTTTCACCAACAATCTGCTTCTTTGTAAACATCGTGTCTCCCCAGGCCTGCGAGTGTCCTCTCTACTGGAAGGCGCCATTGTTCTGTGCTGCGGGGGGAGACAGGAGGGGATACGTGTCCGTTCACAAGTTTGTGGCAACGTGGAGAAAGTAAGACAATGGCGCCTTCAGCGTCTCTTTGGAGTCTCTCGTGATAGTGTCACTCGCACTCATGTTCGGCGACGCCCTCGTGTCGAGACGCTTGTGAGAGCAAGCGCGCAGAAGTGCAGCGGCTTTTGTTCAGAGTTTGTTTTGCATGTGCCATGCGTGTTATTCTATTAACCTGGAATTCCCAGAATAGCTCGGAGACGGTAAGTGCTTATGCTTAACGCACTCGCTTCAGCGTTCCAGCACCTCCATAGGTCGAAAACGACCCAGCGTGACTCGTGGAGGCTTATTTCGGGAACACGCAGATCTGGGCTCGTGTGTTTGAAGTGAACAGATTTGGAATCGGCGTTCTGCGATAGGCGACAGAGCCTGAAACCATCTGTTTGCCTTTTAGAGTGCTGCAAACCTGTCATGATGACGCCTCCAAGTTCCTTCACCTCCTGGCCAAGCCCGGCCGCCCTTATTTGGAGCAGGAGGACTTCATCCCATTCCTCCAGGTACGGACCCATTAGCTCGGGAAGCACAGCAGAGAGCTCGCGGCTTGTGGCCGTTCTCTTGAGGCTAGCCCAGCTCACCCTCTGAAGATAAGGCCGCCATTAGCACATTGCCTAAAAGGCAGGACTGCCAGCTACTCAAGCGATGGACGGTTCCATTATGCCGCCTCAGACCCACAGACACCGCATTCCCTGTTTAGAGAGGAGCTTCCGATGAGTTTGGCCAGTCGTGTTTGACTACTCGACCTGACCAATTCGGTGAAATTATGCATTTGATTTTGTACACTTCGGAGGATATCTCGTAACGAGGCCATGGGCCATATGATGGTTACAGTCGGAGCAACAGCCACATTTAAATGCAGAAGGTCTCTGTGTCCTCTCTCCGGGGCTCTGCGGTAACGAGGTGTTATTCGCCACGCTGGCTATTCCTCTAGCCGTTAGCCCGTTGGCTGGTGATGGACGCGTCACTGATATTAAGGCTGGCAGGACCAGCCGCTGTGGCCCAGAGCTCCTCCCCTGCAGAGGAAATAGACTCTGGCATCCACGCTTTAATTTGTATCGTATGGCTTCAGCAATTGCTTTGACCATTTTGATGAATGAAAAAAAGTATTGTGGTGAAGCAGCTCTGACTTCCTGTGCCTGCACCCAAACAGAGGTGATTTATGTGTGTTTCTATTATTTAATTTCTTATGGGAAAGGGTCAAGGAGTGTGAAACTCCCCCAAAATAAGTCGCTTACATTTGTTGTCAGTTTTGCCAACACATCAGAATCTGGATTTAGGACATGCGTTAAAAACAACCAATTGAATATTTTTCCACAATTTTAGAAAAAATTCCCTAGATCAAAAAAGGTGTACGCCACATATATGGGGTCTGGGCGGAGACTGCAGAAGGCCTCAGCACGCATATTGCTTTGCCATTCAAACTTCCCTTTTGTTCTTCTGCACCTTTTAAAATGTCTACACATCCTCAATGGCCACCAAATGGACACACCAGAAGATAGGCTGTTCTTCCCTAATACAAAACCAGAGACCCTCGGCACACAAATGGCTTTGACACAAGGATTTTCCTTCCCCTCATATGACAGTCATTTGGCTTTGATGTTGGAGTGAGAGTGTGTGTTTTGTTTTAAGGATGTGGTGGATTCACATGGAGGCCTTGCTTTTCTGAAGGAGGCATCAGACTTTCACTCACGCTACATTACCACAGTAAGGGCAAAAACCTTGTCTATTTAAAACATAAATGGTCTCTTTGAGATATAAAATTAGTAAGTGCGTGTGCGTGCTTGAATTTTACCAACAGGTAATTCAGAGAATATTTTACAATGTCAACCGGTCATGGTCGGGAAAAATAACATGTTCAGAACTCAGGAAAAGCAGTTTCCTTCAGGTAATGGCTAATCCTGTTTTATACTGTTTCATTACTTGACTGAGTGTGTGTGAGAGTGTGTGTGTGTTTGTTTTGCACCACCTTTTACTGCTTCTGGAGCCCATAGTCATGGTTTTGTCTGGCAGAACGTGGCACTTCTGGAGGAAGAAGATGATATCAACCAGCTTACTGAGTACTTTTCCTATGAACATTTCTACGTCATCTACTGTAAATTCTGGGAGCTGGACACAGACCATGATCTGTATATAGATCAGAGGGACTTGGCACGCCACAACGATCAAGGTATCGGCCCACTTCCTGTGCACTATGGAAACATAACCATCTGCCACAATATAGTGCTTTAGACTGCCGACCAGCATCGTATTGCCATAGAAACCCTGATGGCTTTTCCTTCCATTGCCACAGCACATGTTCCTGCTTTTTGCTGTTTAGTAGAAGGGATCTGGATCAATAGAACAATAACTCGCTCTCAGTGTGAATTTCCTGCAGCATGGCACCAACGTCTGCCTCTGAAATTGATCTGTCTTTTCTAAACCGTTTCTATTTTAGTATTGAAATGATGGAAGATGGAGAACTTAACTACATGCAATTGAGAAGCCCAAACCAGTAGCGCGTGACATTTTTGGTCTGGGGTGTTTTCAAAAGTCCTTCTGTCTCTTCTCTTGGCAGCTATTTCTAACAGAATGATCGAGAGAATATTTTCAGGAACAGTAACAAGGTACAACAGAGAAACAAATTTATATTTATAATGTTTATAAGCTTTACTTGTCTGGTGTATTTATAATGTATTTTTGTCCTATCCTGCAGAGACAGGAAGGTGCATAAAGAGTCTAGATTAAGCTACTCTGACTTTGTGTGGTTCCTCATCTCGGAGGAGGACAAGAAGACTGAAACCAGGTGCCAGTGGTCTAGCTTTCATCCTCATGCCCATCATCTACTACATTCTAGTTTATCCGTATTTAGTTCTTTCTTTGTAATATAGTAATCATATTAGTCTGTCAAATTACATCTTTGTCGGCTTACCTCCCTGAGTTAATTTGGCTGGATTAGATTTAATGTCTGTCGGTGTTTCTCTCAGAAGACTGCTGAAACCGTCAGATACTATAGATGAACTTATTCATCTCCGATCTGTTGGCTCTGCAGCATTGAGTATTGGTTCCGGTGTATGGACTTGGATGGCGACGGAGTTCTGTCCATGTACGAGCTCCAGTTCTTCTATCAGGAGCAGTGTCAGAAGCTGGAGGCCATGGCCGTTGAACCATTGCCCTTTGAGGACTGCCTCTGTCAGATGCTGGACTTGGTCAGGCCAGAACTCCCAGGTGGTCTTGTTTGTTGAATAAATAAAGTAGATGACAAAAGCACTTTTGAAAGTCACTCTGGAAGAGAGCATGTGCTAAATGCCAAAAAAAAGTCAAATAAGGCTAATCGGCATAATTTATCCACATATCATTTCATTAGGAGTTTGCTTAAATTGTAGCTTTTGGCCAAGCATGTATTTAAATTACTTATGAATGCTCCTTAAAACCAGAACAAATAGTTAGGTATGCCCAGAATATTAGTTGATTGCAGCTCAGAAAAGTTTGCTAATGCAAAAATGGCATTGTGTCCTCTACAGGAAAGATCACCCTCCGGGATCTGAAAAGATGCAAGCTTGCGCATGTATTCTTCGACACGTTCTTCAATATAGAGAAATATCTGGATCACGAACAGAGGGATCCCTTCATGGTTGCAAAGGTAACTAGCATTAGCTAGCATTAGCGTGTTCAGTTTGCTATGACACTTTAGCACTGTGAAATGAACCCTGGTTTCTCCCCCTTTGAGGACGCGGAGACTTTGGGGCAGGAGGTTTCGGACTGGGAGAGATACGCCGCTGAGGAATACGACGTGCTGGTGGCTGAGGAAGCAGCCAGCGAGCAGTACAATGATGGGTAAAGCACCAGGATTACATCAGCATTTCACATCACCGTGAGCTGCTCCCAAGCCCGGGCAAAGTGCCTCATTAACCCGTCGAAGCACCACAAAGCTCAGCTTCTCAGCTTAGTATGTGTCTGTCTTCCAGGCAGGGAAGAGCGTCACTAAATATACATTTGGATGCATTTAGGGTTCATCTAAACCAGTTGATCTAACGCAAAAAAAGGCTAGTTCTGTGTATGATAAAAATGTGCAGAGAGTCATGTGTTTGGCATGTAAGAATTGGCATTTCTTGACTTAATGGCCCAGTTTGTCATAGTAACTTTAATGCATTTAGTTTTATTAGAAGCACAGATGGCTCCCTCATGGCCATAAAAGATGAGCAATACAACATTTAGGATCATAACTGTGAAATTACACTGCTTCTGAGATCACTGTGAAACTCACGACTTGGCTTGACGGAGGACCAAAGGGTCTGTAGGTTTCACCAACCACCAGCCAACTTGATATTTTCTGTACTGGTGTAAATGACATTTGCATTGCACTGGAGAAACTGGTTGTAGGGCCATAAGATCTTTTTTTTTTTTTTGACCAGTTGTTTTGTGGTGGTTTCAGGAGCACCACCGACTTCTAAATGCAGCCTCTGTGTAGAGGCGTGCAGGTAAGCTGTCATGAGATCACAGGGTGTTTCTCACACTCGCACTGTGGTCTGCTGGCTCCGACCTGCAGGAGATCTGCCTGTTCACACTCCTCCCACTTTACCTGGAGTTCCCAGCGCTAAAAAGGCTGGATGTGAGCTTCCACATTTACACGGTTGGACTCTGAACCAAACAGCCAGACGAAACTTGGAGTGCACATGCAGTGCAGAATTATCTTGTCAGTAGAGTGTTGCTTGAATTTTGTCAGATGTCTTTTGCAGTGTTTTCCAGTCCTGGTGATTTGGTTCAATGTTCTAACAGTAAAAAAAAAACTGGTCATGAATTATAGGACTTCCTTTCCTCTTTTCCTACAGTCATAATTTTCCTCCCTTTTCCATCACTGTATTTGGTTTGACAGTTGAAATTGCTTTTCCAGGTTTGACAACATGCTGGACCCAATTGACCATCACATCCCCAGTGAGTTTGAGAAGAGGCTCCTCTTTGGGATCCCCAACCCTCACTGCAACCTGGACTTGGACGAGTACGAGTACGTGGACGATTTTGAATGACAGCTGCTGCAGCCATACAAATGTCAGAACCATCCCTGGAAGCCCAACCCCCCCCCCCCAGCACGGCGCGGCCATACAGGCGGGCAGCACTGAAGCGTGCCTGGAGCTGATCTGGGAACAGGACATCGGCTGAGACACCTACAGAAACTCTCCAGCTGATGACCGTTACAACTGACCAAGACATCAATGTCCTGGTCAAACATATCAAGTGGAAGGGATGTGCTAGCCCAGCATATCCGCAGCATCAAAGCACCTATAAAGAGCCTGACTGCTAACACTTATATCCATGCATGATGGGCAGTGTATATGTCAAAGGCCGGCCGAGCACAGGGCCACAAATCTGGGCCACTGAGGTACGTGTGAAGCACTGAATGTGCACTAGGTGCATAAAGTTTATACCATCTAGAATTGGCTAATACAACATTCCAAAGATTACCCAACGTAGTGTCTACCTGTAGCTTGGGTTCATGGACCGTGTATTTCTAATACAGCTGTGTCTAGACACCTAAAATGTCTCACACCCTCAAAGGCCCTTGAACGGTAAAAGCTCTGAAAATGATGTACCTGTCAGCCTCTAACCTTTGATGTTTCACAGATGTGAAAACTGTTTTAAATTATAGACATATTTATAAATAGTTGTATATATTTATTTTGTGTTTGCTGTGTTTTGTTCAGTGTTTAGTTTTCAGCTAAACATTTTGAACAAACCATGTTTGGATTTTTTTTTTCTATAAACTAAGTTAGTCATTAATTAAAATCCCTTTTTATGTTTGAGTTCAAATAAAGTATTAGAAGTTCGTTTGTCTTGTCCGTTTATGAGGTGTTGAGTTCATCTGAGTCAGAATGCTGCATTTAATAATTGTTTTTTATTTTAAAAACAAAGATGGTGATATCTGCATCATTTTGACTCCATTGCACACATGTGGCAGTCAATAATGAACAATTCAGGGCATTTAAATCCTTGTTTAATGGATAACAGTGTAGAGCCCAGTCTGAAGAGTAGGGTACCAAGGGAGTCACCTCGCACTCATAATGAAGAGTAGGGTACCAAGGGAAACACGCTTCACTCATAATGAAGAGTAGGGTACCAAGGGAGTCACGCTTCACTCATAATGAAGAGTAGGGTACCAAGGGAGTCACCCTTCACTCATAATGAAGAGTAGGGTACCAAGGGAGTCACCCTTCACTCGTAATGAAGAGTAGGGTACCAAGGGAGTCACCTCGCACTCATAATGAAGAGTAGGGTACCAAGGGAAACACGCTTCACTCATAATGAAGAGTAGGGTACCAAGGGAGTCACCCTTCACTCGTAATGAAGAGTAGGGTACCAAGGGAGTCACGCTTCACTCGTAATGAAGAGTAGGGTACCAAGGGAGTCACGCTTCACTCGTAATGAAGAGTAGGGTACCAAGGGAGTCACGCTTCACTCGTAATGAAGAGTAGGGTACCAAGGGAGTCAACCTTCACTCGTAATGAAGAGTAGGGTACCAAGGGAGTCACCCTTCACTCGTAATGAAGAGTAGGGTACCAAGGGAGTCACCCTTCACTCGTAATGAAGAGTAGGGTACCAAGGGAGTCACCCTTCACTCGTAATGAAGAGTAGGGTACCAAGGGAGTCACCCTTCACTCGTAATGAAGAGTAGGGTACCAAGGGAGTCACCCTTCACTCGTAATGAAGAGTAGGGTACCAAGGGAGTCACCCTTCACTCGTAATGAAGAGTAGGGTACCAAGGGAGTCACCCTTCACTCGTAATGAAGAGTAGGGTACCAAGGGAGTCACCCTTCACTCATAATGAAGAGTAGGGTACCAAGGGAGTCACCTCGCACTCATAATGAAGAGTAGGGTACCAAGGGAGTCACCCTTCACTCATAATGAAGAGTAGGGTACCAAGGGAGTCACCTCGCACTCATAATGAAGAGTAGGGTACCAAGGGAGTCACCCTTCACTCATAATGAAGAGTAGGGTACCAAGGGAATCACGCTTCGCTCATAATACGTTTCTCTCTTACTACAAGTGCGTATCACACCATGTCTCCTTTTCTGTCCCAATACTTTATTGTTGCTGACAACACAACTAAGTTAAAAATAGGTTTATTTACAAATGCACATTTTCTATCAGACACTAGAAACTTGGATAGAAGAAAGACCAGTCTTTTTTTCCTCTGAAACAAATGGTGTATTTTCATTCCTGCATCACTGCTTAATGTGGATATTAGCTAAAACGTGTACAATTCAGTATACAAGATTTTGCTATAGCAAATAAATGCTATTCTTGTAAATTTCATTGTTCCAACTCTGGAACACAAGTGATTTTGTTTCCAATATATGTTAATTCCCCAAGATTCACAATTCCTTTTTGGCATTGGGTACCGAGTCTGATTCCCGATTTATGTAGATACGGTTTGACAAATTTGTAATTTAGGATTCTAATGACGCAATCTGTTCCAGGTTACATAATGGTCATCCTGGTTACTTAAAATGAACAATGAGTTGGTCAAACATGGCACTGGGCCCTACTGCCCCAAAATAACAAGATTCTGTTCAAATCACACTGCTACTACAACAGTGTAAAAGGTGCATGTAACCTGTAAAGGCTGAACAAAATGAGGCTAATATCTAGAGGTCCAAATGAAATGTAAAAAGTATCAAAGGTTTTATGTGAAAAACAATGGGTTGCATGTGCAATAATATTAATTTGTATATTGTTATACAGTTTATTATTAACTTTAAGCATCAAATACATTATGGATACATTATGAAACCTAGTAAACGATGCAATTGCAAATGTCATCCAAAAATTTGAAAAATGTATATTTTTATTAAATATGATTTCAAGGAACCTTGTAGAGACTGGAGCAAATAACGGCAGCACCAGTCAATATGTTGACGGATTAGTAATTAGATTTTAGGACGCTTCCTGTCTTCATCATTTTGAACAATGTTCCTTAAAGCCTGATTTTTGTCTGAGGGGCAAATTTGTCATTTTGACATATAACCATGGATTACATCACTTTGAAAACTTAAAAATAAAATGTGGTTTGCAAAGGTTTCAAAGAGAAACAGTAGTAATAAAAAGAATGAGAGACAGATGTGCACGTTGTTTTACGTTTTCGTCATTTTCCATATTCAAACCCCATTGTACTTCCTGATTCTGTGCTAGCGTTGTCCATATTATCATACTGACCAGCGCTAAGTACTAGTTTACCATTGACCAACATCTGTAAAAGTGCGTGTTGCTCCTATGAAGGAAATTATAGGATCAAGCTTTTAAAACTCAGTTAAAAACAACGACAAAACAAAATCTTAACAAATGCTGAGCAGAGGTGTCAATTCCAGGTTCAGAAAGTAAAAGTCCTCACCAGGATTTTGCTCAAGCTTGCTAGATTTTCTAATTAGTGCAATCCAGGTAAAATTAGTGGAATCAACACAATCCAGGAAGCCTGAGCAAAATCCTGGTGAGGACTTTTACTTTTTGAACCTGGAATTGACACCTCTGATGCTGAGCTAAGGCATGAGTGTCTTCTACAACTTTAGCTTTAGATCTGGTTTTGTTGTGCAGGGGGAAAAAAATTTTCAACTTTAACCACAAAAGTTTTGCACTATAGAATTACCGTTGATTCAATTACAAATAATGCATTTCTGCAGCACCAACATAACATTTACAGTGACGATTATAATCTTACCAACCACACAGTGAGTTAGAACGTGACGTGTCCAGCAGGGGGCGCATGCAGCAGTAGTCACTCCACTCTGCTACCCCTTAAATTCCCGGGACGCCTGTAAACGCGGGTCTCCAACAGGCCCCAGCCTGCCCCTCGCACACCTACACGTCTATCTCCACCGTGTCCGCGTCCTCCTCGTCCGCCGTGGACCAGGGTGGCACGGCCAGCGTCTCGCCGCTCTCTGCCTGGTCCCCCCGCCATGGGCCCCCATCCACAGCCCCTTCTGGGTCCTCTTGACTACAGATGGAGAAACGTATCAATGCTCTTGTTTTTTAAAGTATGCCATTCATCATGAAACATGCACTAAATACATTTTTTATTCACAAAGCAACAGATTAAAACACAAAGGTATACCATAGCAGGGTGGAAAAAATATGTAAACTACATAAATTAAGAGATATGCTTTATAAAAGGGCGTATATTAATTACAACAACAAAGAATTAACGACTCTAGAGAGTTAACACAGAATCCCATAACGTGCGTTCATCACCGTGGTTACGTTCCCTCACCTCTGCGTCTGTTTACTCCCTCTGGCGTCTGCGCAGGCCGTCTGCGCAGGCTGCACATCTCCTACAAATACATCACCCACTCTTCGTTAAAGACACTGAACCGAGGTCCATTTGGACTTCCTCATTCACCTGCCGGCTCCGCCTACCTTCTGCGGTGGCCTGTCTGACGGATGGAGACCTGGAGCGATTGGTGAGCGAGGGCTGCTTGTTGGTGTCGGAGCTGATGAAGGACACGGCATCCTCTCCCTCGGCGGAGGCCTGGAGGGAGGCGCGGTAGTAGATGAGGGGCATCCAGCACTCCTCCCTGCAGCTGATCGCCTGCTCACCCGTGTACCTCTGCAGGTAGCTGTATCTGGGGGGGGGGGGGGGAGGAAAGGGAAGTAGAGAAAAGGAGGGGAGGGGAGGAAAGGAGAAGAGAGGTGAGGAGAGGAGGCTGTGGTTCAAGTCAGCTGCACATTTGCTGATTAGTTTAGGAAAGGAAACATACTCAAGCCATCCTTACCCTGATGCAAAAACACAATATAAAACATGTGTGGGAAGACATTTATAAAGGTCTGTTTCCTTAGGCTGATCCGGTATGACAGGAAAGCAGCTCACAGACAGCCAGTGCAGCAGAGTTTAGTGATTTGCCTACTGAAACACATCTGATCCAAAAGCTTGGTTAGCTAGCAGGTTTGGGAGGTGTGTTTACAGCAGGGAGATCACTAACCTGTGCTGAAGTCTGACCCCCCGGGACCGGAGACGGACACCCCTGACTTACATGGTCTTTTTGTCGGGTTTGAGCAGCTTATTGGAGAACTCGCTGAGGATGGTGAGATAGGAGATGTACGGAGGCGAGTGCTTCTCGGACTGCTGGACGAAACCCTGGAAGACGAACTCAATGCCGTCCCTGTGAACAGACAGCAGCAGAACTCTGAGAGGAAAACACTCAAATCTGAAAGACCTGCCCTCCGATGTGTCCTGATCACACTCTTACTCTGTTGTTTCATGTTGCAGAATCAGTAAGACCAATGGCCGAGTAGCCTAAACACTGATCTGGAACCTGTTATCTAGCCACCTCTAACCTCATACATTTAGTGCATGTGTTTCTATCAGGGAATCGGACACTTCCAGCAAGGAGAGCTGTGAACGGGGCGCTCGAGGGAGCTACCTGTGGATCACGGCCAGCGACTCGCGGGACTTAATCTGGTCCCAGCCGAAGGTGAGGGAGAGACGGCGGGCAAGCTCTTTGATGCTGCTGTAGGTCTGGATGCCAGAGCCGCACGGCGTCCTGCTGTCCTGCTCACGTCTCAGCCGCAGGTACAGCTGAGCAGAGAAAACACACACGGGCCTTCATCTCGCACGCACCCACGCGCCGGACAGGCGGCTCGGCCGAGTTTAGATTGTATTCACGCAAAGCGCAAAATTTGTCTTGTCCTGAGCGTTCGAGGCAGAAGCAAGTGTGGTGTCCCAGAGGAGTGTATGAAAGAGAGAGAGAGAGAGAGAGAGAGAGAGAGAGAGAGAGAGAGAGAGATACCTGTTGTAGACATAGTAGTAGGGTGCGTGCACTCTCAATCTTGTCCATCTGCCGGGTCCTGTTCAGTGTCTCTTTGATGATGTCACCAAAGTCATTGTAGTACTGCAAAGGAGAAAGAACAGCAGTGAATATCACCGTCACACCCGAGCACCACCACACCTGTGTGCCATCACACCCGAGCACCACCACACCTGTGTGCCGTCACACCCGAGCACCACCGCACCTGTGTGCCGTCACACCCGAGCACCACCGCACCTGTGTGCCGTCACACCCGAGCTCCACCGCACCTGTGTGCCGTCACACCCGAGCTCCACCGCACCTGTGTGCCATCACACACGAGCACCACCGCACCTGTGTGCCATCACACACGAGCACCACCGCACCTGTGTGCCATCACACCCGAGCTCCACCGCACCTGTGTGCCATCACACCCGAGCACCACCGCACCTGTGTGCCGTCACACCCGAGCACCACCGCACCTGTGTGCCGTCACACCCGAGCACCACCGCACCTGTGTGCCATCACACCCGAGCACCACCGCACCTGTGTGCCATCACACCCGAGCACCACCGCACCTGTGTGCCATCACACCCGAGCACCACCGCACCTGTGTGCCATCACACCCGAGCTCCACCACACCTGTGTGCCATCACACCCGAGCACCACCACACCTGTGTGCCATCACACCCGAGCTCCACCACACCTGTGTGCCATCACACCCGAGCTCCACCACACCTGTGTGCCATCACACCCGAGCTCCACCACACCTGTGTGCCATCACACCCGAGCTCCACCACACCTGTGTGCCATCACACCCGAGCTCCACCACACCTGTGTGCCATCACACCCGAGCTCCACCACACCTGTGTGCCATCACACCCGAGCTCCACCACACCTGTGTGCCATCACACCCGAGCTCCACCACACCTGTGTGCCATCACACCCGAGCTCCACCACACCTGCCCACTGGCCGAGCCCACCGCCCATGGCACCAAGGTGTGACGCGCGCAGGACAGACGTGTTTACCTGCAGCAGAAAGCCAAAAGCTCTTACTTGACCTTAAGATTTTGATCTCCCAAGCTTACAAGATCTGTCCAGATATTAGCCACACTGAAGGGATGAGCTACACTAGTGCATGTGCAGTATTACCAGACCACATGTCAACGTACAACCAAAGGAAACAGCCGATGGTTTCACAGACTTCACATCACCGGTGTTCTTGCAGGGCACTGCCAGTGTTTTGTATCCTGCTCTTCCCACCTCTCCTCCACAGGCTACATCATCAGCCTTTGTCCACCTGAATCAGAACTACAGGGCCGCCCTAGGTGTTCCCTAACCTGCTGCCTGACCTGGACCGGGCCCTAGCAGGGCCACAGCGAGAGGGTTGACCCTCGCGCCCTGACGGCCAGGGAGAGTACCAGCGTCCACCGGATCAGACGAGTCCTCGGTGCTGTGCGAGAGGCAGACGGCTGCTGTGTTAACGCAGTGCCGGGCTAGTGCGAAGGGGTCAGCGATAGGCTGACGGCATCTCCGTAACACACCCAGACAACACCGCCCACTGTATCTCCCGTCAGCACAACAGCCGCCTTCTACTGCGGTGGGATTTGCTTTTAGAAGACGGTGTAATTGCCCGGGAAACTGGCGAACGTTCCAGACTGGCGAGGGTTCGCACGGAGAAGCAGAGACAGGAAGTCGAGCAAATACGGGCTCACGGTCAGCCGCCAACTTTCTGTCGTTTGCCCGACTTTGAAAGCCATCGTTCACCGTGGCAGCTGTGTGCGTGTGTGTGTGAAAGCCTGATCAAGAAGAATGTTGATGAGAGATTGCTGGCTCGGGCAGGGCCAAACCGAACAGGCGTTTCAAACATGTCAGTGTGTCAAACACTCTCTCTCTCTCTCTCTCTCACACACACACACAAATACAGCAGATTCATCTGTCAACTCATAAATTCAAAAACAGATTGGCATATTTATGAGTGGAGGACATTAGTTTGTTTCATGACTAAAGTGCTCCCTGCCATTTGACATTAATCCTTAGACCATGTGTATCACTTCCCAAACTTAAATAATCAGGACAATGTGTAAGTCAAATATTAAATAAAGCCCCTTTTTTGGAACTCTCATTCAAAACTATACAACAAATTCCCATCACAAAGTTGTTTGCAAGTATTCCCGAGTATTCCCTAATCTCAGCAGACAACTCCAGGACGAGCGGAGAGGTGGAGGTGCCTGGAGGTCCACGCTGGATGGGCTGTACCTTCACGTACTGCTTGAAGATCTCAGCGGCCGCACTCATCTCCAGTACGCTGTACACAATCAGCTTACAGTACGCGGCCAGCAGGTTCCTCCTCCTGTGTAGGCCCTCCAGCCTGGGAATGCCACACTCACTCTCGGTGCCTGGGGGGAAGGGGGGTGTTATAACCATGCCATACAATCCTTAAACCTTATAAGAGAAACACTATTTCTTAGGTGAGTGAATGCTAACTCCATTTTCCCCCCAGAGCAGCAGACTTGGAGTCTGACTCGGGCGTAGCTGGTGGTGAAGCCCTCACTTCATTGAGGAGATACATAACTCTATTACCAACATGGAGAAATCGAGTGCTTAAATTGCTTTTTATTGGGCCGCCTTCCTATATTGTATTTTCAAGGGGTTCAACTCTGGCCAGAACAGCTCAGGAGATCTCTGAAATATTCACACAGCTGGACAGGTTTGCTTTAGTCACTCTTTGTTAATCAGACGTCTATTATTCATTTGGGGTCTCATGTATTTATGAAATTTCCTGAAGCAAAACAAAAGCAACACATGTTTCATTATGCGGTTGGTAATTATTTAGTGATCCGGCCTTAAGGGGTGAGGTGTTATTAGCGAACTGGATTACTATGTAGTCACAGAATTTGTATTGCAACTTTAAACACATATTTACCTTTCAAAAATAAACATTTGCCAATATTAACAACTCAAAGAAACCAAAGCTGTTTTCGGCACCCAGATCCAATAGCCCTTCTTAGACTCACTTATAACCCACATCATCTATCCAAAATCCTTTTTAATTGATTACATTTCATTAAATTGTACTGCCTATTTTTTTCTGAGCAAGTTCTGTTCCAAGTTATGAAATGACTTTATTTTAAAAAGCCATTATCAAGTCAAAACTGACAGCAAACGGTGTTAATTGTGTGTCTGTCTGCAGCAACGCCATGATCCCTGTGAAGAACAACATAGAGGAAGACTGCCATCTACTGGAAACAGATGGTATTGACTGAACAGTATATCCGAGTTCATTTTATGCTACCCTAAGTCTAAGTGTGCCTGACAACATCTGTAACAGAAAAAGGCAAAGGAGTTTGTGCTTTGTGAATTTCTAAAACCTTCAAAGGGATGTTGTTCAAAGGTCACATGCCATGTGACTTCACCAATGTCTGATTGAGCACCTATAAAAAAACTGACAGAGGTTCTCTGCTCATTGCATACAGGCAACTCTAGAGGATGTTCATACCTGAGCAGGTGCGATACGAAGGAGGTAGAGCGTAGGAGAGGATGGAACATTACCCCTGCTGCTGGGGCTGTCTGCCTCGGGGCCGGTGAAGACTCGCTCCAGTACAAAGGTGAGCAGGGCCTTCTGTAGGCGGGGCTCGGGCGTGTAGAGGAGGGGCATGCCCGCTGACCCCTCCCACATCTGCAACCGGTGGCTATGGGCCACTAGGACATCACTCAAGCACAGGAATGCCTGCAATGGGAGGTTAAACACAGAAACACATGCTGTTTACACACACACACACACAACGTGGTGCACACACACTCTAACCACACACAGCCCTTCATTCCCATTGGTGAGGTGTGTGAGGTGAGACAGGTGTGTGAGGTGAGACAGGTGTGTGAGGTGAGACAGGTGTGTGAGGTGAGTCAGGTGTGTGAGGTGAGTCAGGTGTGTGAGGTGAGTCAGGTGTGTGAGGTGAGACAGGTGTGTGAGGTGAGACAGGTGAGTCAGGTGTGTGAGGTGAGTCAGGTGTGTGAGGTGAGACAGGTGTGTGAGGTGAGACAGGTGTGTGAGGTGAGTCAGGTGTGTGAGGTGAGTCAGGTGTGTGAGGTGAGTCAGGTGTGTGAGGTGAGACAGGTGTGTGAGGTGAGTCAGGTGTGTGAGGTGAGTCAGGTGTGTGAGGTGAGACAGGTGTGTGAGGTGAGTCAGGTGTGTGAGGTGAGACAGGTGTGTGAGGTGAGACAGGTGTGTGAGGTGAGTCAGGTGTGTGAGGTGAGTCAGGTGTGTGAGGTGAGACAGGTGTGTGAGGTGAGTCAGGTGTGTGAGGTGAGACAGGTGTGTGAGGTGAGACAGGTGTGTGAGGTGAGACAGGTGTGTGAGGTGAGACAGGTGTGTACACAGCGTGACGGGGGCTACCGTACCTGCTCCCTCACCGACTGCTCCGGGTGCGACAGACAACGGTGGCATTTCTCACAAAAGGCTCGTAATTGGCTTCTCTGACGGAGGGCTAATTCCTAGAGCCAGAAACACAAACACACAGACACAGGCACACAACCCATTATAAAAGTTTTCTTCTGTGGGTTCATTTAGCAAAACTTTCATGGTTTCAGTGTAAGCACTTAAGAACCGACGTGAGCATCAGCAGACAGGACAGCAAACGGCACAGCTAACAGCCTCGCGCTGCACGAATGAACAGAGATTCAGATGACTGGACAGCAGCAGCAGTGTGTATCTGTGGAGTGTGTGTGTGTGTGTGTGTGTGTGTGTGTGTGTGTGTGTGTGTGTGTGTGTGTGTGTGTTTGTGCATTCTTATGTACATGCATGTGCACCAGGCTGTGAAGGGGGTAATGGCCATCCT
>NC_135214.1:3951370-4051370 GCF_052324685.1 Brachyhypopomus gauderio
ACAATGCATGTAGTGTATTCAGACCCACGGGCTTCTGCTACTTGTATAGTTAAAAACTCCCAACTCCTGTAACACTGCTAGATACTACTAGCAAAGTAAAATGAGCCAGCAGCTTGCTAGCCAACTAGTGATGGGCAAGTGAAGCCTCATGAAGCACCGAGGCTTTCCTAACAACTGTGCCGAAAAAGCTTCAAAGCTTCAAGGCTTCAGTGACGGTGACAGCTGGTGGACAACTGAAGCCATAGCAACATCTAAAGCAGGGGTCTCAAACTCAAATTACCTGGGGGCCACTAACCAGGCTGTGTTTTCGATGAGGGGCCAGATTAAAGGATCATGACAAACAGCAGTGGGGAAAGGGAAAAACAACTATTTTAATATATTAAAACTAGGGGTGGGCATAGATTAATTTTTTTAATCTAGATTAATCTCAGTAAAATCTTGAAATTAATCTAGATTAATCTATATTAAAATGGCTCATATGCGTGCTACCCAAGTAATGATTAAAAGTCAGTTTTTGAGATAGGGTTTCTTAATACAGAGGGTGAATTAGACCAGGGGCTCATCTCCTGTTTCCAAAATGCATCAATGACTGCTTGAGGAAGCTGTTCTACTTTGATACTTGAAGAAAAAAAACATGCTCAATAAAATGTAGGCTACTCGTGTTCAACGGTTTATTCAATTAAACATGAATTTGTAAGCCTACATACTGTACATTAAAAGGGGTTGATAACATGTTTATTCAGCTAAACATGATATTTGAAATGTAAGCCAATATTTAGTACATTTAACCTCACAGACGTAATTTTCAAAAGTCAGTTTTGGTCCTCTGCAGTTTTAATAGTTAAAAAGAAATATCTAAATAGCAACGAATCTAGCGCTAGGACCATGCATAAAACGACCGCTCCGAGCTCCGCTCAGGTAACACTTTACGTTCCTAAAAATGAATTTTTCATGAAGCAAACCTGGCGACTTTGTGGCTGTATGGAGTCAAATTAGGGTCTTTAATGGTGACGAAAAAATAATATCGCAAATATAAGATTAGCATTTTGCATTTTACGTTCCTAATTTGTTTCTGCAATACTTTCCCTCTTTTGCATTTCTTTCTTTTCTTTGCATTTCACATTTTATGTTGCTGCTTTTTTTTGCAATACTTTCTCCCTTTTGCGTTTCTTTCTTTTGTTTGCACGTCACTGCTTTTCTTTGAGTCTCGCATTTTACGTTCATAATTTTTTTTTGCGCTTCTCTCTTTTCTTTGCTCCGGTTTTACCCTCTGTGTGGGGGCCGGGAAAGAGGCGTGGCCAAGAGCGAAAGGCGTGCTGTGAAGGGATAGTAGGTCACCAGGAAAGATGTGGGTTTATTTAAAGAATAGTACCAGTGGGGTCACGTATTCTAATGGCAACCATCAGAACTGGTGACCCCAGTTGAGAGTAAATGTCCCATTCATGAAATTTAAAGTTGGCTGCAATAGTGAGAGGATGGTAAGACTCCTGGAAGTATGTGTTTGTTTTATTATCAATAGTATCTGGACATTCAGTGGGGTCACATATTCTGATGGCGGCCGTCAGAATATGTGACCCCAGTTAAAAGGCTCACCTCTCCATCCCATTCATGAAATTTAAAGTTGGCTGCAATAGTGAGAGGATGGTAAGACTCATGGAAATGTGTGTTTGTTTTATTATCAATAGTATCTGGACATTCAGTGGGTGTAGCGTCCCGGTTGAAAAAGTGGTCTCTCGAACGGATGGTTCACAACATAACATTTTATTATTATGCCTTAGTCATAAACACATCGTAAGAGCTTGTTCCCTCATCAACCAGGTGCTAAAGATCCGTTAAAGTTATGAATAATTATTTAGTAATCTCGTTTTACACTGTTTTTTCAACCTTGACCGTGGAGTGTACCTGCTAACTACGCCTCGGAACTCACACACTGATAGAGCGTTTATTTTTCTCCTCTTCGTTTCTTTCTTTCAAAATAAAAGCATAGCGCTGCAACAAAATAATAAAAGCTTATGAACCAACTTGCAATATGAAAATACTGAATTATCAGGTCAGTTACACTCCCACCAAATCATTATAGCTTAACTGGCAAACAAATAGAGTAATAATGATTTCCTAACGAAGAAATGACCTGTAGCCTTAACTCAATAAACACAGTTTGTAATAAAGAATGAACTTTAACTGTGGAATGCAATTAAACAGTCTCTAATAACAAAACCAGTTTCTGCACTGGGTGTTCCACTATTGAAGGTTTACTAGAACATTGTCCTTTCTCCAACTTCTTTTCTGCAAAGCGAATCTTTACTTTCCTTACAAGTCCATCTTTGTCGGTCACTGTGTCCACTACACGAGCTAATCTCCATTCATTGCGAGGTAAATCATCCATCTTTTCCATGACGACATCTCCTACCTTCAAATTTCTTCTTGGAGTGTGCCATTTCTGCCTTGTTGCAATGTTAGACAGATATTCCCTTTTCCAACGGGACCAAAATTGTTCTGCTAGGTACTGCACTTGCCGCCATCTTTTTCATGCATAAATGTCCTCCTTAATGAAGTTCCCTGGAGGGGGCAAGGCTGCCTTTGACTTCATAGTAAGTAGGTGGTTCGGTGTCAATGGCTCGAGGCTGTTCGGGTCACTGAGGTTGTCTACTGTGAGAGGCCTGCTGTTCACAATTGCCATCGCTTCATAAAAGAATGTTCTTAATGATGCATCATCCATTCTGTCTGATGAAAGTGAAGCTGTAGAACGCAGAATGTTTCGAACCGTCCTGATTTGTCTTTCCCATACACCTCCTGTATGGCTTGAATGAGGAGTGTGCATTTGGAAGTCACACTGTTTCTCAGCCAGAAACCTGGTAATGCGGTTAGTGTCCACTTGTTTCAAAGCTTCCTGCAGTTCGTTTTTAGCTCCGACGAAGTTGCTTCCTTGATCGCACTTTATTTCACTGACTGCTCCTCTTATGGCTATAAAACAGCGGAGAGCGTTGATAAAGGCATCCGTAGTCATGTCATCCAACATTTCTATATGAATTGCCCTGCAACAAAGGCAAGTAAACAGAAGTCCATAACGTTTATGTACTTTGCGACCTTGTTTGGTTGTAAAAGGACCAAAACAGTCCATTCCACAAAAGGTTAACGGTGGAGATGGATCTAGGCGCTGTTTTGGGAGATCCGACATTTTTTGTTTCTCTGTGTCTCTTCTGAGCCTGCGACATTTTACACATTGGTGTATAAATTTTGCCACGGCTTTGTTGATGCATGGAATCCAAATTCCGTTTGACCTAATCTCATTAATTGTCAGTCCTCTCCCTTGGTGTTGTACCTTGCTGTGACGGTGAGCGACAATTAGTTGAGTAATGTGATGGTCCTTGGGAACTAATACTGGATGCTTCAGTGTGGAGGAGAATGAAGCATTTCGGAGCCTTCCTCCCACCTTAAGGAGTCCATCACTATCAAGAAACGTGTCCATTTGAAGCAGTTTACTTTTGATAGGAAGTGCCTTTCCCTGTTTAAGCAGTCTTATCTCCTCTGCATATTCATTTGCTTGTACGTCCTTTATAACAACACATTGTGCATTTTGTCTTTCTTGTGATATGCTATGTTGTTTTATCTCCCTTAACACGGCGGATCAGTCGAGCTATGGCTTGAGTGGCCTTGTACCATGAGGAAAATTTTGTCAACTTGTCTGACAAACCTTTCTGCTCCGTTTTAAGTGAGTTTAGTGCATGTACCTTTTTAACCTCTGGATCTCCAAGTGGCACATCCATGTCAATCTCTGTAGCTGTGGGAATTTCTTTGTTCCATAAAAACTGTGGCCCTTGGAACCAGTTTGATGTCATAAGTTCACTTGCACTTAAACCTCTGGAGGCCATATCCGCTGGATTTTGCTCAGAGGAAACATATCTCCACTGCTGGGGGGAGCTGTTGAGCCTTATCTTCTGAACTCTATTGGAAATAAATGTGTGAAAACGACGTGCTTCGTTATTAATGTAGCCTAAAACCACCTTAGAGTCTGTCCAAAAGTACTCGTCTATCTCCGTCAATCCTAATTCATCCTTTAACATGAGGCTTACAGTGATGGAGACAGCAGCAGCTGTCAGTTCGAGTCTAGGTATTGTTACTACCTTGATAGGAGCAACTCTGGCTTTAGCTGTAACTAAAGTACAATGCACTTGCTCATCTTTGCTTATATGTCTTAAATAAGAACATTGACCATAACCGTACAAGCTTGCATCAGAAAAATTATGCAATTCTGTTTTCACTATTTTGCCAAAGTCTTTAGGTACATAACAGCGTGGTATTGTGATTTTCTCCAAGTTTTTAAAATCTTCTTTCCATTTTTCCCATGCTGGCCGTAGTTCACTGGGAAGAGGATCATCCCAACTTGTGCCATGTTTGCATGTCTCTTGAAGCACTCGTTTACCTGTGAGTAAAAGGGGGAGATGAATCCTAATGGGTCATAGAGAGATGCAACCATTGATTGGATGCCCCTTCTTGTAGCAGGTTGGTCATTGGGGAGAAAGCCAAACCTAAGTGTGTCTGAGTCTATGTGCCAGCGAATGCCTAGTGCTCTTTCAAACTTTGAGTCATTAAGTGCTAGGTCGCATGATTGCTGTGGAGAGGCGCGTTCTGATTGTGGAATGCTTTCTAACACTGTTTTGTTATTACTTACAAACTTGTGCAGTCTGAGGCCACCTAATGCACAGAGAGCCTGGGCCTCCTGAGCGAGCTGAATAGCTTCCTCGATGCTTGCAGTGCTTGTTACACCATCGTCCACATAGAAATCTTTCATTATGAACTGGGATGCAAGGGGAAACTGTAGCTCATTTTCTTTCGCCAGATGCTTTAATCCATAATTTGCACACGCTGGTGAGGATGTTGTGCCGAACAGGTGAACCTTCATTCGAAACTCCTGAGGCTCAGTATTCAGGTTGCCATCCTTCCACCATAAGAATCTTAAATAGTCTCTATCAGCTTCATACACATAAAATTGGTGGAACATTTTTTCAATGTCACATAACAAAGCAACTTGATGCCTTCTGAATCTGAGTAGAACGCCATTCAGATTGTTCAACAAATCGGGCCCTGACAGCAAATGATCATTGAGACTGTTGCCTTTGTATTTTGCTGAGGCGTCGAAAACCACTCTGAGTTTGTCTGGCTTTTGAGGATGATATATCCCGTAGTGGGGAATGTACCATCTTTCTCCTTCCTTTCCTTCACTGTGCACTTCCTCAGCCTCACCCTTCTCTATGACTTCACTCATGAACTTGACATATTGCTCCTTGTACTTTTGGGTTTTCAACAGTTTGTTTTTGAGGCTTTGAAGTCGTACAGTTGCCATTTGCTTATTATCTGGTAAGGAGGGTCTCTCTTTAAATGGAAGTGGCATTTCATAATGTCCTTCATTGTTTTTGTAAATGCCTTCTTTAAGTGTATTCAGAAAGAGAATGTCATCTTGGGAGACTGATATGTTATCCTTGTTGTCATTCTTAAAGTCATGCTCGAGAACCTTGATCGCGTCAGCTGGAGTCATTAAAGGGAGCTCCTTGGTCGTGACTCTGTGACACACAGCAGACATGCTAAAGGCGTCATTGTGGGATGATGTGGGACCTACAATGCTCCAGCCCAGCGCTGTGCGGACTGCATAGGGTTCGTTCTCTCCTCCTAAAATTACTTGTTGTGGAGCTAATGCCTTGGAGCAATTGTACCCAATTAAAAGCCCAACTTCACACTCTAGCTGTGGAGGAATCTCATTCACTATTGCTCTAAGGTGATTCCATCGCCTTGCCGTTTCACAGGAAGGAATGTGGGCGCGATTAACAGGTATACAGTCTTTAGTGTAAGCAGGAGGGAGTTCAATCGTTTCTGAGAAGTTGTAGCCTCTCACCTTAAGACCTGATACACGTTCACTTGACATAACAGTATCCTTACCCAGCATTGTAGTGAGTCTTAACTTTATTGGAGTAGACTTAGCCTTAAGATTGTTAGACACATCTTGGTCGACAAATACTGTGTCACTTTGGGTGTCTAAGAGTGCATAAACAAGCCTTTCTTTACCTGGTTGTTTTTCTGAAGAAACCCATACAGGTACGATCATGGACGTGTTTGCACATTGTTCACTGGTTTCTGCGTTGAGAGACAGGGTAGTTGCAGCCTGTTCTGCGTCTATCTGACGGGTTTGAGGCAGCCGTAACAAAGCCTGCTGTCTTTTATGTATTTCCTTCTTTCTACAAGAGGTTTGTCTTTGAACTGGGGACAACTGTGAAGTTTGTGTCCGCTGTCTTGACAGAGCGAGCATGGCAGTGTAACGCGTGACCTTGGTTTAATGGTTTCTGTCTCTGTTACTACCTGCGTTTGGAGAACACTGGATGTGAGCCTTTTTTCCTTTTGGTGACTTTTACTAGTGGTTTTGGTGGAGTCGGTAGATTGGAGAGCCTGAAATGATGTGATTGGATTGCACAAGATCTCTGCTTCAGAGGACAGAAACTCAGCAAAGTCTTGTAGATCTGGAAACTTTCCCTTTTCTTTCATGCTCTGAGTAGCTTGACGATTCCACCTCGCTGCTGCCCAAGTTGGTAATTTTTTAACGAGTTTTTGATTTTCTTCACAATCGTTGAGAATGTTTAAGCCTTATATGTGGGGCATAGCTTCATGACATGTTTGAATTAGATCAGCAAATGCTCTGAATTCTGTAGAGTCATTTGTTTGTATTTTTGGCCATTTTGAAAGTTTCTCTCTGAAGGCTTTCTGTACAACAAATGGGTGACCATACCTTTGGTTGAGGCGGTCCCAAGCATCATCATATGCGGCACTGTCATTTCTGTAGAAGATGCCATCAAGCATTCGTCGAGCTGAACCTCCTACATATTTCTTCAAGTAGTGGAGCTTGTCTGCGCTTGTCTGAAATATTCCTTTTATCAACAAGTACTGTAAATGAAGCTTTCCGCTCAATGAACTGTATTGGGTCACCGGTGAACATGGAGGGCTCTGGTATTGGCAGTCTATTCATGGCAACGCTGTCCTGTAACGCTTGAGCTAAGTAAAGAATGTCTGATTGTGGAAGCGACTTAGACGCTATGTTACTGTCGGAGACTTGAATGGGAGCGGAAACTGGGGAAGCCCTCTGGACGGCTCTGCCACAGTCAACATGAAAGCTGCTCTCACTTTTTATCTCCTGATAATAAGTTATGAGCCTAGCTCTTGCGGCCTTTAACTCCTTTTCAGCCTTTAATCTGTGTAACTCACGTGTCAGAAGTTGGATCTTTTCCATTTGTTTTTCTTCTTCTAATAGCACTTCGTACTCTGCTTCCTTCCCAGATAGCAGACGGATGTGGGCCACTCCCGGCTGAGATATGGCACTGGTGGCTCACTGTCGGGACTCGCAAACCGCATGTGAGCCAGAGGTGGCCCACATATTGAAAACACACATCTGGCCCACAAGTTGCAAAACAGATGTGGCCCACTTCTGGCACAGATATGGCAGTGTTACCTACATGTGAGCCAAAAGTGGCCCACATACAAAAAAAATCATAAGGCCCACAAGTTCCAAAACAGATGTGGGCCACTTCTGGCAACAATGTGGCATGACCGGCTCACTGGCACTGGCAAACTGCATGTGAGCCAAAAGTGGCCCATATGTTGCAAACTGTTATTTGGCCCACATGCCTCAGTACTGATCTGGGCCGTAATACATTATAAAAAAACTCAAAAAAAAAAACTTGTAAATCCTGTAAAGCGCTTTGTGACAACTTGTGTTTTGAAAAGTGCTATACAAATATATTTGATTTAAAAAGACTATGGTAATTAAAGGTACCACATATGCTTTGTCAAGCCAACTTAATTAAATTAAATTTAGTTTGTTCACAGACTTTACCTTTTAGTTTTATTTGCTGTACTCGTGACAAAACATTAAGGCAGCACATGCTGCGGTGAGAGTCGATTAGCTGAAGTTCGCACTGAATGTCTAGAGGACAATCACCCAACACTCTACCTGCACTTCCGCCCACACGGAAAATGGCGACACACACATTTTGTGCATGCACAAGGTAAGACTTAAGTTTCTCTCCATGCCCAAAAGAACATTGACAAGGAGGCTTGCTAAGTTTTACAACTGGTTAACTGTACTTTAAAATAGTGCTACGTTCGCTAAATTTGTCTGTATGCATTTTCTATGCGTCATTATTTTTATGTTCTCTAGCGTAGACTAGCTTGCTAACGGCTAGCTAACTAGCTAACTTTCTCTTCCTGCGCCGTGCGGTAGCCTACTCCAGTAGCCTTTGTGTACTGTTTTTAGCCCCTTTTCTTTACTTTTTCTCTCTTTGTTTGTTTTTATCGCTGGTTTAGTGATAACTTAGCGTGTCCTATGGACATGGAGTCTGTTATCGTGGCCACTTTAAAGACAAGTTTTATTTACAAGAGGGAAGAGCTGCTGGGGGTGAGAACAAAAGGACACAAAGGGGTTTAGCTAGCTAATGTAGCTAATTCATATAATGAATATAAATCTTGATCTAGCTAAGCTGTATTATTATGCCAGCAAGCTTATTCTGCTATTACCAAACACAGTGTCATCTCTTTTAATTTGATATTTGATTTTAAATAGGTGTTACCATTGTTTTCTTTTAATTTATGACCAGTTGCTTAAATGTTAAAAGAAAATACTAGTCTGCAAATGTGTGTTGAGCTATCATCAACATTATGTTCCCTGTTCTCCTTTCCCTGGTCAAATCCTCGATGAGGGACTACTTCCATTGATGGACCTCAACTCTGCAGTTTCTTGAAGAAATAACAAGGTAAGCAAACACAAATTATTCTCTATGTAGTAATTCTCATAATTTTTGGTTTATATTTTAAATTTTTAAGGTTTTTTGTTATTGTTTTCTATCCTGATGCTTAATGTCATGTCTTCACAAAGCCAAAATGTTGAAAAGCCTTGTGTAATGATTCCTTTATTTTTGCCAGCAGTTGTTAACATGTCATTTACTTGTGCTTGATTTTCTTCTTATTATTTATCTAACTCTGTTTTTATTTATAGATCACTACATTAGGACTTCAGGAAGGTTTGGATGTGAAAGACACTGTCTGTCTGGAGAGTCACAAGATGTACAATGATCAACTCTGGCTGGAGGGGCATAAACGGAAAGATGGGGCTTCATAACGCACATCTAATGTAGTAATTGGTATGCTTTCTGCTTTTTAATGTGAGCATTTGTTTGAAAATGCAACTTTGCCATAAAAACGTTTATCTAAGCCATCACACCAGTAATATTTTAAAACACTTAGAATTTTATTTAGAATGGTTATTGACTTGCATTCTATTATTTCATTTCTCACATTAAATGTTTGTGTCAGCTGTAATAAAGGAAGTGTGTAACTTCAGCATGAGTGTGAATAGGTTAATCTTGCATGGTTAGCATTTTTCATTTTTAAAAGGATAAAAGGCAACAGCTAATTTAAATAAGTAGATTTAAGTATACATTTTGAGCTCAGTAGTGCATTTTTGAGTATCATGTTTCCAATTTGATTAGAAATGGTGATAAGCTTCTATAACACTTGCTTTACTAAACAATCTCCTTTTTTGTATATAATGAACAGAACAAGCAGGAGAGAAGTTTTGAATGCTGTCAAATACTGTTATGTGAATCAATCCAATGTTTTTGTACTGGACAGTGAAATTGAAGGAGGAGGAGGAGGTTGTTTTGAGTGTTAAATAAATTAAATTCTTTTGCACTAATTCCAGTGTTTGCATTCATTTTGTGCTTCCAGAATAGTTTTATTGTCTGAAATGAGTCTGGTGCAGATCTGTTCCAGATATGGCCCACATCTTGTAGTCAGCTATCTGGGTTGGCGGCTAATTCAGCCGCAGCCTCCGCTCTCTTCTCAGCAACTACTGACCTTGCAGAGCTTGATTTACTAACAAATGAATGTTTACTTTTATGTGTGACCGATGAGCTATAGATGGACCGAGCATAGTCCGGTTCGAGAAGCTCACGTAGGCGTGTCTTAACTTTGTCTCCGTCATAGTCATCGATGCCTGAGAGTCTTTCAAGTGCAACCTTAATAAAGTCTTTTGTGACCGCTTCACATGCATCTGTAAGTCGCCTTGTATCACTAGATCAATCAATCAATCAATCAAATTTTATTTATATAGCGCTTTTTACAACAGTTGTTGTCACAAAGCAGCTTTACAAGTGCCGAGTCCTAGCCCCCAGTGAGCAAGCCAAAGGCGACAGTGGCAAGGAAAAACTCCCTAGTTTTTTTGCATGAGGAAGAAACCTTGAGAGGAACAAAGACTCAGGGGGGGAACCCATCCTCCTCTGGCCGACACCGGTCACCATGACAACAACAACAACAATTTAGACAGAAAGAAGAGAAAGAAAAGGAAAAATATGTAATAATGTCCATCATGATGTATGCATCCGTTTAGGCAGGAGGTGGCTGGCTCAGGATGGATCGCTGGTCTCCTCATCTCATTATTCCTCAAGCAGGCGGGCAGCCATGTGGAGAAATGAAACAGGGAAAATTAGCTCTGTATGAGGACATATACAGGACAGGTAAAATTATAAACATTTCCGGAGTGTGGCAGCAACTCCGGCATTTAGTTAAATTATTACAGCCTAGCTAAAAAGGCAGAACCAGAAGGTAACATAGGCTTGGGGGCATTCTGAGACAATGGCATCCGTCCACTGCACTGTCAACAAACTTGAGTGACCACGAGCAGTGACAGGACGACAGCACCAGCGCCCCAGTCTACCATAAAACCCTTCGTCTATGAACCCCTGGATCTGTACTTTTATCTAAGGGGGGATATTAATTATCAAACGCTAAACGAAATAAGTGGGTTTTCAACCTAGACTTAAAGATTGTGACTGTGTCGGAGTCCCGGACGCATTTAGGAAGATTATTCCAAAGCTGGGGGGCCTTACAAGAAAAGGCTCTTCCCCCTGCTGTTACCTTATTAATTTTTGGAACTAATAAAAGACCAGCACCCTGTGATCTTAGTGGGCGTGGGGGTTCGTAATAGGAAATAAGTTCCTGAAGGTACTCAGGAGCAAGCCCGTGCAATGCTTTATAAGTTAATAAAAGAATTTTAAAATCAATACGGAATTTAACTGGGAGCCAATGCAGGGCTGATAGGACTGGACTGATATGCTGAAATTTTCTAGTTCTGGTCAGAACCCTGGCTGTGGCATTTTGAACTATTTGAAGTTTATTTAGATTCCTATTTGAACATCCTGACAGTAGTGCATTGCAGTAGTCTAATCTAGAGCTAACAAAGGCGTGCACCAATTTTTCCGCATCATCCTGTGATAATGCATTTCTTAATTTAGCAATGTTACGGAGATGTAGAAAAGCTATCCTAGTAGTATTATCTATGTATTTATCAAATGATAGGTCAGAGTCGAGTATGACACCTAGGTTTTTGGCTACTGTGCCAGGTGTAATGGGGTAGCCTGCGAGATTAAGCATTAGATCTGGAATTTTCTGTTTTGAGGCCTTAGGGCCCAGAAGGAGAACTTCTGTTTTGTCCTCATTAAGTTGGAGGAAGTTTAGAGACATCCAGCATTTAATATCTTTTACACAGGCCTCAATTTTTCTTAAACTGAGTTTGTCATCAGGTTTGGCTGATATGTAAAGTTGAGTGTCATCTGCATAGCAGTGAAAATTGACACCATGTTTGTTTATAACTGTGCCCAATGGTAGCATATATAATGTAAATAATAGTGGTCCTAGAATGGAGCCTTGCGGGATCCCATATTTAACTTTTGTACGTTTGGACTAGACGGGGTAATGCTTTCTCTAATCTCAGCATACAACTTTATGACATTGTCTCGATCTTTCTCTAATGCGTCGATGAGCGAGGCAATTTCGCTGTTTGTTATGTCTCTCTTTAATAGCTCTCGTGAAGTACGAATTTGCTTTTTCCATTGATCGTAGACTTTGCGGAGTCGTCGTTCCTTTTTACAGGCCTCCTCCTCCTGATATACCTGCATTTTTTCTGTAGGTTTCCTTAGACGAACGGAATGTAGAGGCTCCTCCTCCTCGTTGACCTCCGGGTCTTCCGTGTGTTCGGTTTCCTTTCCAGAAGCGTCCATGCTTAAGTACGACACAATTAACCATCTGATCTAAGAAGACCTCAGCGCTGAGTGCGGGTTAAGCTCTTCTCAGCCTGGGGCAAGCTCTTACTGTAGCATCCCGGTTGAAAAAGTGGTCTCTCGAACGGATGGTTCACAACATAACATTTTATTATTATGCCTTAGTCATAAACACGTCGTAAGAGCTTGTTCCCTCATCAACCAGGTGCTAAAGATCCGTTAAAGTTATGAATAATTATTTAGTAATCTCGTTTTACACTGTTCTTTCAACCTTGACCGTGGAGTGCACTTGCTAACTACGCCTCGGAACTCACACACTGATAGCGCGTTTATTTTTCTCTTCTTCGTTTCTTTCTTTCAAAATAAAAGCATAGCGCTGCAACAAAATAATAAAAGCTTATGAACCAACTTGCAATATGAAAATACTGAATTATCAGGTCAGTTACAGTGGGGTCACATATTCTGATGGCGGCTATCAGAATACGTGACCCCAGTTAAAAGGCTCACTTCTCCATCCCAGTCATAATTTTTATTGTTGGCTGCAATAGTGAGAGGATGGTAAGACTCATGGAAATGTGTGTTTGTTTTATTATCAATAGTATCTGGACATTCAGTGGGGTCACATATTCTGATGGCGGCCGTCAGAATATGTGACCCCAGTTAAAAGGCTCACCTCCCCATCCCATTCATGAAATTTAAAGTTGGCTGCAATGGTGAGAGGATGGTAAGACTCCTGGAAATATGTGGTTGTTTTATTATCAATAGTATCTGGACATTCAGTGGGGTCACACATTCTGATGGCAGCTGTGTTAAACTATGACTCTTGTGAATAACTATGGTTTAAAGACCTAGCACAGTTTCATCATTTACCATGGAAACCCCACCGTGACTCAACAATAACAGAAAACCAATAAAAATTAACTCTAACTTTTTATTACTCTATATTTAAACATTTTATCCAAAGGGGCAGAATTACCATTCGAAATTACAGAATCTTACAGCGCTTGCTTACGATGAAGCTTGCTATTTTCGTGTAAAATGATCAAAACGTTCTTGTTTAAGTACATTTATGTAATTAAGAGACGATAAAATGTAAATACAAAAATATCTGTCGTCTTTTGGCTCGCGGACACCAACAAAACGAGAAAAGAAAGCGCATCAGCGTAGTTTACGTAGCGTTCGTAAAGCACTCGTGCCTGTGAACAGAAACTGTGAAATAGCGCCCCCTGTGGTCACAAAACTCGACGGTCACAGAATCTGGTGTAACACCGGTGTTACACCGAATTCTGCGACCGTCGAATTTTGTGACCGCAGAGGGCGCTATTTCGCAGTTTCAGTTAGTTTCAGTTCACAGGCACGAGCGCTTTACGAATGCTGCGTAAGCTACGCCGACGCGCTTTCTTTTCTCGTTTTGCTGCTGTCCACGAGCCAAAATATGAGAGATGCGTGTATTTACATTTTATGTCGTCTGTTAACAAGAATGTTTCATTACAACATTTTTACACGTGACGACAGGAGTAAAGTCAGCCAATACATACGCCTGACAATAGCAAACTTTTCATAAGTACGTTATGTAAGCTGCTGTCATTTGGACCTCATTCCGAATGGTAATTATACACTTCTGAATAAAATGTTTACATATAGTCTACTAAAACGTTTTTAAAACGATCTTTTAAAGATCGATACATTAAAGTCACAGATCCAGTTGGCAGCTGTCAGAATGGGTGACTCCTATGCCACGGTCAGTCTGTCCACTCCATTCATGAATGTTTTTCTTTGGCTAACAGGTGTAGGGATGGTAAGTCACCTGAAAACATTTGGTTGGGTTTTAACTAGTTTGTATGGAGATGGACAGCAGTCACATATTTAGACAGCAGCCGTCAGAATCGGTGACCCCTATTCCAAAGTGCACTTGTCCATTCCATTCATAATTTTTTTTCTGTCTAATAAGGTGAAGGGATGGTAGGTCACCAGGAAAGACATGGCTGTTTTCAAAATGATTATAGGTGGAAATTCAGTGGGGTCACATATTAAGAACTGGTGACCCCATGCCAAGGTACATCTGTCACATCTACCATGGAAACACATCACCCACTGTGACTCCACAATAACAGAAAACAGTGATAGCAAAAACGTTTTAGTAGACTATATTTAAACATTTTATTCAGAAGTGTATAATTACCATTCGGAATGAGGTCCAAATGACAGCAGCTTACATAACTTACTTATGAAAAGTTTGCTATTGTCAGGCGTATGTATTGGCTGACTTTACTCCTGTCGTCACGTGTAAAAATGTTGTAATGAAACATTCTTGTTAACAGACGACATAAAATGTAAATACACGCATCTCTCATATTTTGGCTCGTGGACAGCAGCAAAACGAGAAAAGAAAGCGCGTCGGCGTAGCTTACGCAGCATTCGTAAAGCGCTCGTGCCTGTGAACTGAAACTAACTGAAACTGCGAAATAGCGCCCTCTGCGGTCACAAAATTCGACGGTCGCAGAATTCGGTGTAACACCGGCACTTTGAAACCCCTGCTCTAAAGAGCATCACTGAAGCAATGGCACCGTTTCAATCCTATGACAGCAATAAACGTTCAGAAAAGTCTGAGTGGTCATTCAAGTGTTTTGTTCATTTATACCAAATAATGATTATAGTGTCATTACAATAAAATATGCAGATGCTCTCCTGCAGATGTTAAGGGTGATGTGTGATACATCTTAATTAGCTGGTATGGCACCAAATCACTCAAATCTCTCAAACCTGTCAAGCTGTCATTTGCTCAGAACGCATTGAAACGCCGTGAGCCAATGCCACACACTGAAAGACAATGAGCCAACGAAAAGCTTCGCAACATTTTCAACAAATGAAGCGAAAAGCGAAACAGCGATGACCTTCGAAGCTTCGAATGTCATCGGTCACGGCACACAGGTATTTCGAATCACTCCGCTTCAGAAAAAGTTACACGCGCTCCGAAGCTTCGGTGTCATTTGTCCATCACTACAGCCAACCCTTACACATTTGGATGGCTTACTCCTTGTGTTAGGCACTTACATACTGATGACATGAATCTGAAAGGCAAACAAGACAGACACTCCAAATGTTCATTTAGCTATCTTTAAAGACACTTTAAGACAGTCAAATTAACCAAGTGACCACACGACAGCAATTTTCAACGTTAAACGACACCAAGTTTCGCACCCAGTAAGTCAACAGAACAAACAACGCAAAAAAATCCAAATTCCTTTAAGAACTACGCAGCAAATGTTTAAGACGTTAATTAGCTATGCTGATGAAAGTGACAGGACAGCAGCGTTAATGATGAAACGAAACTGAGAGTTGTTTCGCATCAAGTCAACAAGAGATTCATATTATATTTATTATATATAAAAAACAAAGTCTTCCAGAGTTATCCTATCTGGCATTTGTCCTAATTATCTAGCCAAGTAACTAATGAACCTCGGTAATAACTACGGATAAAGCGCCTACATTCGTGACAGCGTAGGCTACGTGAGTTTTTAAGTAATCCTTTTGGAAAGATGAAAGCATTTCCAACAGTGTCGTAAAACCCATCAACTAAAACGACATGCGTGGTTTCCTTCACGCGAGGTCAGTGTAAATGCCCACATGTATCCCTAGGTCAGTTCATAAGTTATAAGCTACGTTAATATCTTACCGCACTTAGAGGTATACCTCTATCGGTATGTGCTGCCATCTTGAACGCCGCAGTTCTGAACATCTGCGCTGCCTAGCACTCGACTTTCACGTCAGTGTTCACGCCCGTAGCCCATATATGTAATGCTGCAGCCCGGAGCCCCGGTGGGCGTGGGTAAAGGGCGGAGCATGTGTCAATCATTTTCGAATGCAGCCAATCAGATACTACACTTTCGTTGTCAATCAATTTTTATTAAGCCAATTATCAGCCAGAGTTAGCTGTCAATCATTTTTTACTGCAGCCAATCTTAACAGATTTGCCAAAAGAAGGCGGAAACTGCACGGAGAAGCTATTTAAACAGAAGTATATGCAATTCTTGCACAAAAGTAGCTGAATAAAAACATTAGAAGAGCTATGACTTTAGACATTTTTAAATAAATGTTTAAAATACTTCTCACTTGTTATTCTGGAACGGCACTTTAATGTTTTTTTTTTTCCTTTATTGCACGTATTGCATCATTTACATCATATATATATGTGGCGAGTGTAAATTGTTAGCGGAGGGGAGGTGTAAATGGACACAAATTAAGTATTATATCGCGATCGATCGCCAAGTATAAGCGCCTCCGCCGAGCAGAGCGTTGAGGAGCGATTTCGATTGGAGGATCGTGCTCTATTTTGTATTATTAATTTTTTGCTGATGCTGGTCCAGCGTGTCGCGTGCCACTGATTATGCCTCGGCGTGCCAACGGTGGCCCGCGTGCCATAGGTTGCCGACCCCTGCTGTAGAGCTTTTCCCGAGCCGTCGCACTGGCCGGCTTTGTGGCCACGAACCCCGCAATTCCAGCAGACCAGTCGGTTGCTTGCTTGGCGGTTGTGTGAGTGAGTCTGTCGGGGCATCCTGTCACAGCCATCACCGGTGAAGATTTGCTCCGCCCTGACGGCGTCGTCCACGGCAGCGTCGAGGGAGGTCGGGATGAACAGGCGGACGTGTCTCCTCAGCTCGGCTGGCTCCACTGCGCTGAGAAAAAAAATCTAGAGCTAACTGCCACTGGGCCTCGCACGGGAACAGGAGGTAGGCCAGGTGAAACAACTGTAGGGGTTTCACCTACTAATCCTAAAGTAGATATGATTTGCTTTACCTTAATTATTAATCAGTCTCATTAATTTAGAATCAGTCTCATATTCTAATTATACCAGAACCACAAGTTTAGTTATCAACTAAAGGTAATTAATGGTTTGGTATCTGAAGGATTTAACTATGAATTCTTTGGAGGTTTTGGCAACAACCACTTTTGAATGACATCAACACAGACAATTGATGATAAATAAATGATACATTTATTTAAAACCAACTATTCTAAAACAAACAGCATCAACAAGGATCAGTATATTTACAGTGACGACTCAGCATCTAGTGTGTGTGTGTGTGTGTGTGTGTAAAAGGGGAGGAGAGTAATGTGTGGACGTGCTTGTGTGCGTGTGAGGAGGCGGGGTTGTAGTTTCAGTTCTCCTATGGAGAACAAAGCAACTAAAATGGTGCCTACTTTAAACAGTAGAGCAGCGCGACTGTATGTTAATGAGCTCAGCTGGTTTATTCCAACGTGGTCAGAACAAAGGGTACTGGCTTAATAACTAAAAATTAATGTGGTGTGTCTGAGAATGGGGAAGACTACAAGACTCGGATCTCAGTGTGCTTGCAAGGATCCTGTTTGCTTCCGGCGCCGCCGCGAGTGGCTGCCTTTTCTAGTAACTCCGTCTTTGTGTGCTTTGTTGTTTTTCTTTTTTTTTTTTTTTTTTTTCTCGAGTTTTTCTTTAAACTTTATTTATTGACTTAGGCTTTTACGCATGACCATAGTGCATCTTATTTATATCCTAAGGATATTATAATACATTTTCAGAGTGGTATGGAGTGCAGCGTAGAGTTTCGATTCTATTCCCGGGAACAACTGCTGAGCCTCCGTCCCATGGGACGCGGGGGCATTGTCCTAACAATCCCGGGGGAGCTGAGGCGGAAGTATCGGGGCTGCAGAGCCGGTGCTAAGCTAAAGGCTAAGCTAAAGGCTAAGAAGACGGAGAAGCAGCGGAGATTCAAACCCTCGGTCCCGTCGGTGGTTATGGGGAATTTCAACTCGCTGACCAACAAAACCGATGAGCTGGCTAGTCTGGTGAAGACCCAGAATCTCTACAGGGAATGCAGTGTGCTGTGTTTCACTGAGACCTGGCTCACCCCCGACACCCCGGACGCTAACGTGGAGCTACCTGGATTCTCTACGGTGCGAGCGGACAGGGACCCGAAACTCAGCGGGAAACGCAAAGGTGGGGGGCTTGCGCTTTTTATCAACACCAGGTGGTGCAACCCCGGTCATGTAAACGTGAAGGAGGTTATCTGCTGTCGGGACATAGAACTGTTAGCGGTGAGCCTCAGACCATATTACATGCCGCGGGAGCTCTCACACGCCATCTTTGCGTGTGTTTACATTCCACCCCGGGCGGACGTGCAGGCAGCGTGTGACGTCATCCACTCCACCGTCGCAGCGCTACAGACACAGCACCCTGACGCCTTCTGTCTGATCTCTGGTGACTTTAACCATGTCACACTGGACACTACCCTGCCTGCCTTTTTCCAGTTTGTGGACTGTCCCACCAGGAAAAACAGGACTATTGACCTGCTGTATGCTAATGTGAGGGACGCATACAGGGCCACCCCACTACCACCACTGGGGAAATCAGATCACAATCTGGTTTTCCTACAGCCTCAGTACAAACCACTGGTACTGAGGCAGCCTTCTACCTCTCGCTCATTCAGAGTTTGGTCTCCTGAAGCAGAAGAAGCCCTCATGGACTGCTTCGAGACCACTGATTGGAGCGTGCTGCTGCATCCACACGGTGAGGACATTGAGGGAGTGACACACTGCGTTACGGACTATGTGAACTTCTGTATGGATGTAGCTGTTCCCACAAGGACTGTACGCTGCTTCCCAAATAATAAACCCTGGATCACCAGTGACGTCAAGGACCTCCTCAATCAGAAGAAGAGGGCGTTCAAAGATGGAAACTCGGTGGAGCTGAAGCGCGTACAGAGGGATCTCAAAGGACGTCTGAAAGAGGCCAAAGAGTCCTATAGGAGTGAAGTGGAGAGAAGGCTGCAGGACAACAACATGAGGGAGGTCTGGGGTGCGATGAGAGCTATCACAGGGTGCAAAAACAAAAGCAGCAACTCAGTGGATGGAGGTGTGGACAGAGCAAACCAGTTCAACTACTTCTACAACAGGTTTGACTGTCCTGCTCCTGCTGCCTCCTCCCCCTCCCCTCCTGCAGCACTCACCACCCAGTCACCCCCACTAGCCCCCCAGTCACCACTGGTTTCCCATTTCGATTCGATTTCGATTCACAAGGTCCCGATTCAATTCGATTTTCGATTCGATTCGATCTGATTCAATATCAATCCTTGTAGGGACATTTCAGTTACAATAAAAAGTGTAGTTTGAATGTGAAATGTTGTAATGATACAAGGAACACTCAAAAATACATTTATTAAAATGTATTAAGATATTAGTGTTTATACTGTGAACAACAGTTACATTCTTTTTTAAATATCAATTAATGCACACTCTTCCACATAGCTCCTTTACCAGAAAAGGCATTGAAAGCGGTTTTGAACAGCCTTTTAAAGTGCAAATTAAGTTTGTTTTTTTTTACATGTAACAAAAACATTTATGAACATAGTTCTGAATATTGTAAACATTAAGGTCCAAAAACTAAGATTTATTCATAACTGCTTTTTGACAGATTGTCAAATTTTTCTGCAAGAAAAGGAGCTGATCAACATGTTGAGGAGTGAGACAGCTCCTTTTTGCAGTAACAATATTGCCAACTGTTGAGAAAACTTCACAGCTTTATACTTGACGCGCGCAACCAGCGTGAGGGTCCGTGCGCCGAAAACGACGTAATTGCGGTGGCTCCGCTCGTGCACTGTCGCTTCACGAGCTCGTGCACCTCTCATATTTTGTAACTAAGCGCGCGCCACGCTTCAGCACAATAAACAAAGTCATGTTTCAGGGTTCATACACCTTTAAAAGGTGGCATTCAAGCTCTTCAGTTATTTTTTTGGCACGGGGAGAACTTGTAGATAGTTTAATCGCAAATGCCTTCTCTAGTGGAGTTTGTTTGGGTTCTGGAGTTTTTTGAATATCAGGATGGTGTCGCGTTAAATGATTTCTCAGATTTGTGGTATTCCCACAATATTTCACCTCCATGTTGCACAGTTTACACACGGCTGTGCTTTTATCCAACTCTTCCCTACCATCATGGTTTCTGAATCCAAAATGTAACCATACATCTGCAGGTGTACATGGACACAAATTAAGTATTATATCGCGATCGATCGCTCGCCAGTGGTTGGCGCCAGAGCAAACTAGTAACTCATTGAATCATAGATGTGGATCAGAGGTACATTTTTTTACTCTTGCTGCAGCCATGCTTAACTCAGCCAAGTGGCGGTGCTCGAGAAAAAAAAGGATGATCTCGCGAGATAAAACGCGAGACGTTAAAACGGTACGCATATGCAGGGAAAATTGGCTAATTCTAAAGATCGATCTCAGGTTTCATAAATCGATATCGAATCATTCAAATGAAGATCGATTTGAATCGAAAGATCGATTTTTTTAAACACACCCCTACTGATCAGGGTATTTAAGTACCTGGAAACTTTGCAAGAAAATTGGCACACACAGGTACAATCAGATCAAACTCGAAGCCTGCAAATAGCTTAGCTTGCACATGAAACACGGGGAGATCATGAAGACGTCAACATTACACATACAGTGGGGAAAATAAGTATTTAGTCAGTCACCAATTGTGCAAGTTCTCCCACTTAAAAAGATGAGAGAGGCCGGTAATTGACATCATAGGTAGACCTCTATGAGAGACAAAATGTGAAAAAAATTTGAGAAAATCATTTTGTCTGACTTTTAAAGAATTTATTTGCAAATAATGGTGAAAAATAAGAATTTGGTCAATAACAAAAGTTCATCTCAATACTTTGTTGTATATCCTCTGTTGGCAATGACAGAGGTCAAATGTTTTCTGTAAGTCTTCACAAGGTTGGCACACACTGTTGCTGGTATGTTGGCCCATTCCTCCATGCAGATCTCCTCTAGAGCAGTGATGTTTTGGGGCTGTCGGCGGGCAACACGGACTTTTAACTCCCTCCAAAGGTTTTCGATGGGTGGTTTCTTATGAAGCCACTTCTTTGTTGCCCTGGCAGTGTGCTTGGGATCATTGTCATGCTGAAAGACCCAGCCACGTTTCATCTTCATTGCCCTTGCTGATGGAAGGAGGTTTGCACCCAAAATCTCACAATACATGGCCCCATTCATTCTTTCATGTACACAGACCAGTCGTCCTGGTCCCTTTGCAGAGAAACAGCCCCAAAGCATGATGTTGCCACCCCCGTGCTTCACAGTTGGTATGGTGTTCTTTGGATGCAACTCAGCATTCACTGTCCTCCAAACACGAGGAGTTGTGTTTTTACCAAATAGTTCTACTTTGGTTTCATCTGACCATATGACATTCTCCCAATACTCTTCTGGAACATCCAAATGCTCTCTAGCAAACTTCAGACGTGCCTGGATATGGACTGGCTTAAGCAGGGGGACATGTCTGGCACTGCAAGATCCGAGTCCCTGGCGTCGTAGTGTGTTGCTGATGGTAGCCTTTGTAACGTTGGTCCCAGCTTTCTGCAGGTCATTCACTAGATCCCCCCTTGTGGTTCTGGGATTTTTCCTCACCGTTCTTGTGATCATTTTGACCCCACGGGCTGAGATCTTGCGTGGAGCCCCAGATCGAGGGAGATTAGTAGTGGTCTTGTAGGTCTTCCATTTTCTGATTATTGCTCCCACAGTAGATTTCTTCACACCAAGCTGCTTGCCTATTGCAGATTCAGTCTTCCCAGCCTGGTGCAGGTCTACAATTCGGTTTCTAGTGTCCTCAGACAGCTCTTTCGTCTTCACCATAGTGAAGTTTGGAGTGTGACTGTTTGAGGTTGTGGGCAGGTGTCTTTTATACTGTTAACGACTTCAAACAGGAGCCATTAATACAGGTAATGAGTGGGGGAAAGAGGAGCCTCTTAAAAAAGAAGTTACAGGTCTGTGACAGCCAGAAATCTTGCTTGTTTGTAGGTGACCAAATACTTATTTTCCACCATTATTTGCAAATAAATTCTTTAAAAGTCAGACAAAATGATTTTCTCAATTTTTTTTCACATTTTGTCTCTCATAGTTGAGGTCTACCTATGATGTCAATTACAGGCCTCTCTCATCTTTTTAAGTGGGAGAACTTGCACAATTGGTGACTGACTAAATACTTGTTTTCCCCACTGTACATGGAGGGGGAACTCAGATAATGCACATATACATAAAAATGGACAGGGGTGACATAACTAATAACACACAATTAATAATAATTAATAACACTATACAGACATAAACATCACATAACACGCAATGACGTCACCCTCCAGTACCCCTAATTCGGCCGACGCTACAAAATTAATAACCTGGAACATTCTGTTTGGCATACTGTTAACCATGTTTTGCAAAACAGTGTTCTCATAGTTTTCCCAAGCCTCCGAAATAGCTGTTTTGAGCTCTTCAAACAGTGGTGTACTGCATCCCTTCAGCGTTAATCCTGCGTACCAAGATTGCCCAGAGGTTTTCCTCAGGATTTAGGTTCTGTGTTGTAAAGTAAATAGCATTAGTAAATCCTGTTATTAGCATTCCACAATAATAATAATAATAATAATAATAATAATAATAATAATAATAATAATAATAAACTTTATTTGTATAGCAGCTTTCATACATACATGCAACTCAAAGTGCTTTACAGAATAAATTAAAATAGAAACATTAAAACGAAGCAAAGTGTCAAGTTGAGGACCCCGGCCCCTCCCTTTTGGGCATATGTTTACGTCATCTACGTCTCCTAGTCTGCGTCTGTGGATCTCCGTGGGTGCGGTTGTGTCTTGTGCTGATTCGTCTCACCTGTGGCTCGTCTCGTAATCACGTGGGTCTTATGTGGTTTGCGTTCGCGCAGTGTCCTGTGCTCGTCGTTGTCTGAGTTAGCACGTTTTCATGTACATGTATGTTTCTACGTGCGCATACTGTGCTATTTGTTATATATATTAAACGTGACGTCTGTAGCAAAGCAAGGATTCCGTGTCTCGTCCTTCGCCCTGCCCGCGTGTCACACAAAGATAAAAAGACAAAGGAAAATATTAAGAAATTAAAGATTAACAGGAAACAAAACAATAAAATAATGTAATAAAAATGAATAAAGTAAATAAGATGGAACAGATTTAGGGTTGCTTAACTAAAACTAAAAGCAGATCTAAATAGGAAGGTTTTGAGACTCTTCTTAAAGCTGTGCAGGGATGAAATGCCTCTGAGCTCTTCAGGAAGAGAGTTCCAGAGCTTTGGGCCATAGTGGCTAAAAGCCCCCTCACCAATCTTTAATGGGCTTTTAGGAATCACCAGTAGATTACTGTTTGAAGACCTGAGAGACCTGACTGGAACATATCTAATCATCATTTCACAGAGATAAAGAGGAGCAAGACCATGAAGACATTTTAAAACCATCACTAGAACCTTAAAATTTATTCTAAAGTCAGTCCCACCAGGATTTCGCGGGCCTTTTTTGTGATTGTTGCGGGCTAAAATGTTTGATGTTGCGGGTGTTTTTCAAAAAAATTGCGATGGAAGTGGCGGTGTGTTTTTGCTTTTTTGTGAGTACATTGCAATAGGGAGTAAATGTTGTATGGTTTCCTCTATTTAGTAGTCCATTTTAATTATCTATTTACCTATTTATTCAGGGTTGCCAACTTTTCAAGATCGCTTGGAGTGAAATTTGACCCTGGAGGGGGTGGCGAACGTTAATTGTTGAGGGGGGGGGGGGTTAGCGAACGTAAGTTGTTACCGGGCGGCCTGTAAAATGGACACAAATTAAGTATTATATCGAGATCGATCGCCAGTGGTTGGTGCCAGAGCGAACTAGTAACTCATAGATATGGATCAGAGATAAATAAACTAGATTTTATTTCGGCGTGAGAAATCGGATGTGTGGCGTGTGAGCGTGTGAAGACGGTCAAATGCGTGTGTCTCACGCTCAATGCGTGAGAGTTGGCAACCCTGACTTATTTATTTATGGGTATTATGCTTCTTATAAAACCCCTGGTTTTAACACTTCAAGCAATCATTGAATGAATCATTTCGAATCATTTTGACTATATGTATAAATATTTGACTTAATTAAGTTTAACTGGTGCGCGCAGTTACAAAATTCGAGAGGTGCACGACCTTGCGAATCGACAGCGTGCGACGCCCTCATGCACGGACGGAGCCACTGCTCACAGTGCTGGTTATGTTAAGTGAAGGAGATTAAAAGTGTGAATGTTTACTAGTGGGCCACTGACAAGGTGTCATACACCTCACATATACAGTTCAACAGCTGTCATCTTCGCCGCGCTGACTCTCGCCGCTTGAGTGCGTTGCAGTGACTTCGCAGGCTACCGTTGCATTGTGGGGAATGTAGTGTTTGTGCTTGCAAAACACCATCGGGCGGCTGTGGCCTGTGGGCCGGTTCTAATAGTAATTAAATATCATCCAGGGGGCCATAGATAATCAATTCTGGACAGTTTATCCCTGCTTTCATGTAGTGTACTGCTTTTCCCGATCTTTTTGCCGTTATTTTCGTCGCTCATGCTGCTTTCAGTCTGCTCCTCTTGAACGTATATACGGAAGTAAGGCGGGAGTTTGTCGACGTCACATCAAGACGACATCAGTGATTGGTCAAATTTGCGGGAAAGTTACGGTGATTGGCTGAAGTTGCAACACCGCCCTGAATTCGCGGGGTTTGCTTGAAGTTGCGTTGAAGTTGCAAATCGCAACATCGCGACTTTCTGGAGGGTCTGGTATATACAGTAAACTTTAAGAATACTTTAAGGAGTCTATTTCAAGTACATCAATAGTAAGCTGCAAGTAATATGCCAAGCAAACTTAAAGTAAACTAGTAAAATAACAGTATACTTAAATAAAAATAGACTTGAAGTATAACTAGTACAATGGCAGTATATTGATAAGTGTACTTGTGGTATACTTTAAGCATACAAGAAGGATATACCAAGTACATTGATAGCATATACATGAGTATACTAGTTTTATACTATAAAGCCCCCATACTCAAATAGCGGCCCGCGGGCCATCTATTTCTGGCCCGCGAGCTGTTTTGAAAAGTGTTTTTTTTTTCAATTGCACTATCCGCTCTTATTTTGAAATTGAGCACCGCAATCTCAAGACGATGCTGGGAATTGCCTCTATGGCAACAACAAACAGATAGACGCCCAAATGCGTTCGCCACCTCCCCGTCAACAATTTACGTTCGCCAATCCCAAACCCCCCCCAACAATTTAGGTTCGCCAACCCCTGTAGTATACTTGCTATACTTATACTGAAGTATACTTAATAAAATGAACTTAAGGTATACTACTTTTTGCTAAGGGCAGGTGAAAAAGGAGGCACTGGCCGTCACCTGGGCCTGTGAGAGGCTAAGTTCATACCTTTGGATTACATTGGATTACAGTTCACAATAGAAATGGACCATAAACCCCTCCTCACACTGTAACGGACAAAAACACTGGATGACTTACCTCCCAGGATTCAGTGATTCCGCCTGCGATTGCTTAGGTTTACATACAACATTGTGCATGTACCTGGAAAAGCCCTCATCACAGCAGACACACTGTCCAGGGCTCCGATAAGGCGTCCAATGACAGCAGAAGAAACACAGATGGAAGGGGAAGTACAGATTTTCGTTAGCACAGTGATAACTTACCTGCATCTCAGTCCAAACTCCAGCTGATAGCTGAACATCAGTGGCAGGATGCCATCTGCAGGTCATCTGAAATTATTAAAACAGAAATATATAGGGTGAATAAAAAAACAAAAAAAACCCATGATTCCATACACATTACAATTGATACATGGTTATCTTAGCCATAAATAAATGATCTGATAATGAGTGGATATTATGCCCCTCCAATATTTAAGACAATCAAGCTGGTAAGTAGCTAGGTAGGGGTAAAGAGAGATAATATGCAGAAACAAAAAGCCTACGATGTTCACATAAACTTGAAGTTCAACATGTTACCGCAAAATTTTGTTAATGTAAATCAATGTTAGCTTTAGCAGAGAGCCAGTTGTAGCTGAGATGTTGTGCCGTGCCTGTTGTCCCATCCCAGTGATACAGGAAGTACAGGACAGCGGCTGCTGCTGTGGCACAACGGCACATTAGAAGCATTATTTCCTTATTTGTGCTGCTGTTTCACTGAACGACGGCAAATAAAAGGGAGCCTTCACATCTACAAGAAAGGTGGAAGGTGGAAGGAGTATTTTGAGGAACTGATTAATCAAGAGAATGAAAGGGAAAGAAGGTTAGAAGAGGTAGAAGTTGTGAATCAGGAAGTGCCTCAGGTGAGCAAGGAGGAAGTAAGGGCTGCAATTCAGAGAATGAAGTGTGGTAAGGCAGTTGGACCAGATGATATTCCAGTGGAGGCATGGAAATGTTTGGGAGAGACAGCAGTGGAGTTTTTGACTGGGTTATTTAACAGAATCTTGGAAGGTCAGAAGATGCCTGAGGAGTGGAGACGAAGCATAATGGTGCCGATTTTCAAGAATAAGGGTGACGTTCAGAGCTGTAGTAATTACAGGGGAATAAAGTTGATCAGTCACAGCCTGAAAATCTGGGAAAGAGTAGTGGAAGCTAGGCTTAAAGGAGAGGTAGAGATCTGTGAGCAGCAGTATGGTTTCATGCCAGCTAAGTGCACCACAGATGCTATGTTTGTTTTGAGAGTGTTAATGGAGAAGTATAGGGAAGGACAGAAGGAGTTACATTGTGTGTTTGTTGACTTAGAGAAAACTTATGATAGAGTACCGAGACAGGAGCTGTGGTATTGTAGGAGGAAGTCAGGAGTAGCAAAAAAGTATGTGAGGGTGGTGCAGGATATGTATGAGAACAGTGTGACAGCAGTGAGATGTGCGGTAGGAATGACAGACGGGTTTAAAGTGGGGGTAGGACTACATCAGGGATCAGCCCTGAGTCCCTTCCTGTTCGCAACTGTCATGGACAGACTGACGGACGAGGTTAGGCAGGAGTCCCCTTGGACTATGATGTTTGCTGATGACATTGTGATCTGTAGTGAGAGTAGGGAGCAGGTGGAGGTGAGCTTGGAAAGATGGAGATATGCTTTGGAGAGCGGGGGAATGAAAGTCAGCAGGAGTAAAACAGAGTACATGTGTGTGAATGAGAGGACAGACGGTGGACAGGTCCAGTTACAAGGAGTTGATCTGGCGAAGGTTGACAAGTTTACCTACAGTATGAATTCTGGAACAATAGATAAACGATCATACAATAAATCTACTAGACTGGCCAGCATGCTTCCCAGACCTAAATCCTGAGGAAAACCTCTGGGGAATCTTGGTACACAGGATTAACACTGAAGGTGTCACGGTCACAGCTCCGGACCCTTCCCTGTGGGCGTGTCGTTATGTCGTCTGCGTGCAGTTATGTCCATGTATGTAGTTCCGTGGGGGTGGGTTGTCTGTGAGCGTGTTTGTAGTCGCACCTGTGCCTTGTCTCGAGATCACGAGGGTATGTGTTACTCTCGGACCTTAGCGATGTTTCGGACGTGAAAATAAGCTGTCTTGCATGCAGTCATGATGTGTGATTTGAAGCTGAGCTCATTATCAAAGGTGAAGCCCAGGTTCTTAACACATTGTCTGGCATTCAGATTCATTTAAATAAGTCTGGATATCATTCCTTTGTGAATCACTGCCAAGAACAAGAACTTCTGTCTTCTCTTTATTTAGTTGCAGAAAATGGTCAGACATCCATGTCTGTATATCATCTATGCAGTCAAACAGTGAGCAAATTGATTTTAGGGCTTTGGGTTCTAGAGAAATATAAAGTTGAGTGTCATCTGCATATTAATCATAACTAATACCATGTTTATTATTGATATGTGGTAATGGAAGCATATATAGGTTGAATAGTAACGGCCCAAGAATTGATCCTTGGGGGACACCACAAGTTATTTTTTGACGGGTTGAGGAAGAGGTATCTAATGCTACATAGTAATCATGCCCAGTTAGATACGATCTAAACCAGTCTAAGACTAAGCCACTAAGGCCTACCCAGCTCTGTAGTTGATCAAGAAGTATTTCATGATCAACAGTGTCAAAAGCGGCGCTTAAATGTAGCAGAAAAAGGACTGAGTTTGCCTGTATCCTTATTCAATCTCAAGTCATTTACTACCTTAACTAGGGCTGTTTCAGTGCTGTGGAGAACTTTGAAACCAGACTGAAAAGTGTAATTTATTTGATTTATGCCTGCCGGTTGCCCCCGGTTACAGCGGCAGCTGTCCTGTTTTGGTCACGTGATGTTCGTCCCTCAGGTGGGCGGGACCCGTGATCCGTCTCACCTGAGGGTCGTTTGTTTGCCTATATATGTCTTGTCTTTGTACCAGTTGACTGCTGGTTATTATTTCCTTAATCTGGATCTATGTCACGGGTATTTGGTTTGCGCACGTTCTATTAAACCATCCTCTTTCCCTGAGACTTGGCGTGATCGCTTCCTTTTTAGTTGCTCACCCTGCCCGTCACAGAATAACCAGCCACCCTTTGGAAGCCGCCAGTCTCCTTTACTTTCTCCTTCGTTCGTGGTCATGTCTCGTGGTGAGTGTTTGTCTACGTGCTGTGTGTTTGTCGTGTGTTGTCTGAGAGTGTGTTGAGTCTGTCCCCACTCGTCCCGCCGTGTTTAAATGTTGTTTGTGTTGAGACCCGTAAGTTACACGGCGGTGACTAGAGCTGGGGACCAGTAGACTCCGCTCTCGCCCAGCGAAACTGCCGGTACCTCACATTGCGCTCGTCCGTTGTCCGTTATCGTCTGTGTGTGTGTGTGTACGTTGTATTGTGTGTATATATAACGACGCGGACGTGATCGAGTGTGTGAGTGTGCCGTGGTGTGTGTGTTTCGCTGGTGGTGTTTGTGTGTGTATGTAGACGGGTCCACCGATGCATGCTGCACGCTAGACTGCGTGTGACGCGATAGTCTCTCGGCTCTTTCGCCTCGCTCACCAGAAATCCCGTGGTGACGGGGGTGAGCGACTGCGAGCCGAGGAGACGCGTCACTGTGGGCGTGATACGTAAGCCGCTCGTGGATAGCTCTCTCTCTCCAGGTATCTTCGGATCCCATGGCGAACATGGTGAGAGAGAGAGAGCTGGAGTAGGCGCGTCATGCTCTACAGAGCGCGCGCATCGGTGGGTCCTGTCCGTTTGTTTGTTTTCTGTCTTTGCGTGTTCGTTTTGTCCTAGCGTGTAGCGTGATTTGTTTTATGTAATTCATCACTTGCACCCCTCTTTACTGTGTGTGGGGAGGGGCCCATTTGAGGTCCCGTGCCACTGGGTGTGGCACGGAGGGTGTCTTAGGCGCGTAAATGTTATATGTTGTGTTTGTGTTTTTATTTTGTTATTCCCCGGAGGCCCCCCCCTAAATATGTTTTTGGGGGGGAGCTATGGGGTTCCTGAGCCGGGAACGTGGCTCAGAAGGCGCTGCTCCGTCAGGAGACCTGACCTTTGGGAGGGACCCCTGAGCAGGTAGGAGCACCTGTACCCCTTTGTGTAGGCAGAGGATGCCTGGGGTGTATGGACAGGGTGTCTCCTCATGCCAAGAAGGGGTCCCCTCCCCCCTGGGTAAAAGGGGGTTCAAGGGTCAGGGCAGAGCGCGTTTTGTGTTATGTGTTGTCTGTGTGCGTGTGTGTGTGATGTGTTGCAGGTTGCTCCTGGTGGTGGACTGCGGCACTCCCGGACCTTGTGGGGTCTCCAGGAGGAGACCCTCCCCTTCGAGCTCGGGGTGACCAGCGTGTCCCTGTTGCGCATTGCCAGGGCCCTGGTCTCTGGCGCTCCTGGGTTGGGTGGAGGAGTCCACTTTGCAATGAGGGGCCCCGGGAGGGGTTCACTCCCCAGGAGGCTGGGGTGACCCCTAGCAAAAAGGGCAGGGGTCAGCTCCGAGCGAATTGGTAGGTTCGGGAGGTGGTCGGTGGAAGCTGTGGCCGCACCCCAGTGTGGCAGCCTGCACACATCCACACCTGTGACATGTGTTGGGCTATGTGCTCTCGGTCCGCACACAGCAGTGGGGCTTAAGCGGCCTAAGGCCGATTTAGGGTGTGAGGGCCCTGTGACCGACCGGGGCGTGGTTTTCGTCTTGTTGATGGCCCAGTCGGTCCAGGGTCCCGCCCAGGAGGCGAGCTAACCTGTCTGTCTTTTTGTGTTTCAGCTCCAGGACTGCAGGGAATGGGTCCCTGCCTTGTCTGCATCCAGTGACGAGGAGCATATGTGTATTTTGTGTTTCAGCTCCAGGACGGCAGGGAACAGGTCCCTGTCTTGTCCCCGCCCTCCCGCCCCTTTGTTGTGTTTTGTGTGCTGCCCCTGTAAGCTGCACATCCGGAGGGGAGTGCGGCTTTGGTGGGGGGGTCTGTCACGTTGTGGGGGGGCCCCCTGCCGGTCGCCCCCATTTACAGCGGCAGCTGTCCTGTTTTGGTCACGTGATGTTTGTCCCTCAGGTGGGCGGGACCCGTGATCCGTCTCACCTGAGGGTCGTTTGTTTGCCTATATATGTCTTGTCTTTGTACCAGTTGACTGCTGGTTATTATTTCCTTAATCTGGATCTATGTCACGGGTATTTGGTTTGCGCACGTTCTATTAAACCATCCTCTTTCCCTGAGACTTGGCGTGATCGCTTCCTTTTTAGTTGCTCACCCTGCCCGTCACAATTTACTTTGACAATCATTCAACTGGATTGACACAACTTTTTCAATGATTTTGCTAAGGAAGGAAAGGTTAGATATAGGTTGATAATTGTTGAGAATTGTGGGATCAAGATTCATTGATCAAGAACCATTGCAGTTTTTAAAATGTTAGGGAATTTTCCCAATTGCAGAGACTGATTAACAATCGTTAGAACTTCATTAACTAATCAGACCCTCCAGAAAGTCGCGATGTTGCGATTTGCAACTTCAACGCAACTTCAAGCAAACCAGCAAACCCCGCGAATTCAGGGCGGTGTTGCAACTTCAGCCAATCACCGTAACTTTCCCGCAAATTTGACCAATCACTGATGTCGTCTTGATGTGACGTCGACAAACTCCCGCCTTACTTCCGTATATACGTTCAAGAGGAGCAGACTGAAAGCAGCATGAGCGACGAAAATAACGGCAAAAAGATCGGGAAAAGCAGTACACTACATGAAAGCAGGTATAAACTGTCCAGAATTGATTATCTATGGCCCCCTGGATGATATTTAATTACTATTAGAACCGGCCCACAGGCCACAGCCGCCCGATGGTGTTTTGCAAGCACAAACACTACATTCCCCACAATGCAATGGTAGCCTGCGAAGTCACTGCAACGCACTCAAGCGGCGAGAGTCAGCGCGGCGAAGATGACTGCTGTTGAACTGTATATGTGAGGTGTATGACACCCTGTCAGTGGCCCACTAGTAAACATTCACACTTTTAATCTCCTTCACTTAACATAACCAGCACTGTGAGCAGTGGCTCCGTCCGTGCATGAGGGCGTCGCACGCTGTCGATTCGCAAGGTCGTGCACCTCTCGAATTTTGTAACTGCGCGCACCAGTTAAACTTAATTAAGTCAAATATTTATACATATAGTCAAAATGATTCGAAATGATTCATTCAATGATTGCTTGAAGTGTTAAAACCAGGGGTTTTATAAGAAGCATAATACCCATAAATAAATAAGTCAGGGTTGCCAACTCTCACGCATTGAGCGTGAGACACACGCATTTGACCGTCTTCACACGCTCACACGCCACACATCCGATTTCTCACGCCGAAATAAAATCTAGTTTATTTATCTCTGATCCATATCTATGAGTTACTAGTTCGCTCTGGCACCAACCACTGGCGATCGATCTCGATATAATACTTAATTTGTGTCCATTTTACAGGCCACCCGGTAACAACTTACGTTCGCTAACCCCCCCCCCCCCCGTCAACAATTAACGTTCGCCACCCCCTCCAGGGTCAAATTTCACTCCAAGCGATCTTGAAAAGTTGGCAACCCTGAATAAATAGGTAAATAGATAATTAAAATGGACTACTAAATAGAGGAAACCATACAACATTTACTCCCTATTGCAATGTACTCACAAAAAAGCAAAAACACACCGCCACTTCCATCGCAATTTTTTTGAAAAACACCCGCAACATCAAACATTTTAGCCCGCAACAATCACAAAAAAGGCCCGCGAAATCCTGGTGGGACTGACTAATGAGCTCAGAACCTGCTTGAAAAAGCATGTTGGTAAAGGGTCCAGTTGACATGTAGAGGATTTTAGTGATGAAATCACATCAAGTAGTGTTACCATGACAACTTCTTGGAAATAAGACATATTAAAGTTAGGCTGAGTAACTGATATAAGGGTTGATGGTCTATTAGTGCTTGTTGCTATGTTCTGCCTTATATTAGTAATCTTGTCCCTAAAAAATATAGCAAACTCCTTACATTTATTCACTGAAACAGTTTCAGGGAAGACACAGGAGGTGGGGTTTACTAGCTGATTATTATATCTGATAATAAAAATATCTGTTATCTCCATCACATGCAATATCAGTGCAACAACACTGTTTATATCTCTGGGTACTATACACAATAGTGTACAATATATAAACCTATATATAAATCATCAATAAAATGTTAAACAAACATAAGTAACACACATGCACACAGATGAAAACTAAAAAAAATTAGTCACATAAGACCAATAGGAATGTTTTTTCTTGTTCATGTTGCACATTTAACATCAATATGACAACATTACTGTTTCATTTAGAGCTTGTAATGGTCTAAACTAAACCCTCACGCTAATAAAAAGAAATCAGGGTTGAATCCACAGCTTGAATTCTTTGCAGCTAATACAGACGTGAGGGTTGCAAGTATCTCCACATTGGCGAGTGGATGGACTGCTTCACAGCGTTCCAAGTAGGCAATGGGATCTTTCTCATCCCTTTCTCCTCCAAATTGTGAGAAATAAACTTTTATAGGAGGCCTCAAGTGCATGAAAGTTGTGCTTCCTAACATCATATCTGGAGGTTGATTAACTGCACTAGGTTTGCTACTCACCTGTGGAGTTGATGTAAACACTGCCTTTTCCTGAATTCTCGCCTCTAGCTGCAGATCTCGACGCTTCAAGCAGTCAACAACAGACTGTCCCAATTCCTGAATCTGTAACCCCAACTGATCTCTTGTACTTTGACATTTTCTTTCCATAAAGTAGTGCAACTTTTCAACATCTGCTCTCTAAGTGGGAGGAGTCAGCCCTCCTCCAAAGAATAAAAGGGGAGGAGCACAGGGGGTTATGAACAGGGAGGGGAGGAAGGGTGGGGTTTCTGATGTTCCAATAATGGTTCAGTTATTCCATAATCCTTTTATAGTTTAGGCACTTTTAGGCACCAGGTTGAGGTGCTTCCCCAAAACGCTAAGGATGCCACAAGATATTAGACACTGAATGTATTTTATTCTGGGTTACAGCAAACCAATTTCATTAAATTAAGTGACAATGTAAAGACATCACACTTAGGTAGGCCAACATTATGCAACAAACACTGATCAAAAGCAACTCTCACTTACATGCATTAAAAATCAAAGGTTGGCTTATTTTTCCTTTACAGTACATGTTAAATGTAGTTGTTCTGTACAGCAAAGTAGATCAGTCAATATTCACCCACGATCAGAGGAATCATTATTCTTAAATCACAGTAACTATAGGGCTGGGAGCTCAGCCTTTAGAATGAAGAACAGAAACGTAAAGAAAAGGTGATTGGGTAGAGGAAATGTTGTGTAGAAGAGCTTCATACTACACGGAGAAATAGATGAGGTCCTTCATAGCTATACAGTCCCTACACGTGACCAGTCCCTGAGTTCCATGGGACAAAAAATCAGCGAACACCTCCAAAATAAGCACAGTGAGAGAGAACTAGTAACCGTGTGTCCGGAGCTGAAGATAATAAATAAGCAAAATTGTTTTTATGCAGTTGTGCAAATTTCCAATAGGCCTATAATGCTTTCAAATAAAATAAACAGATGAAAGGTGAATTCATATATAATCATTATGGTTTGTCTCTGAGCAGCACCTACAATTTAACATTTCATTTGTTAACACATTTACAACATGTAGTTTACATATTTTAAATTATGAAGCTTGTTGATCAATATCAGTTATCAGATATTATGAAAAACACAATATTACCATTTCACTATGATTTCACATTCAGTCACATGGAGAGAAACACATGACCTATGGTTGGAGCAAAAACAAATAACCAAAGCATGACAGTGACTGCAGTGGATCAGTTCTAACCACAGCACCTTATCTTTGATACTGGAGCTTTGATATGAATTTAGGGATAACCTTAAATGAACTTTTTTTTTTATTGTAAATTTAAAACTACAGAATTTGAATATTCGTTTTGATAAATAATATTCAGATAAAAGCAATATTCTGCTCTATTTAACATCTTAGTTCGTTATTCCTTGATTTTTATGTTTACAAAAACAAACATTTCTCAGTTCTTAAATTACAGGCACCACACTGAGGCATGTGATACATGAAATAAAGGTCCCGCTACAATGTTCTCAGCTTTCTCTGTTCTCCCCTCACTGAATAACTAGGATGGAGTCACAAACTAGCTAGAACAACAGTTAAAGAACAGCGCAGTAAAGCAGAGCACCTGCTCCAGGCCTGAGCCCCCGGAGAGGAGCCCAAGCCCCCGGTCAGTAGTTAAGAGTCAGGCACTCCCGAGACCTTTCCCCCCCTCCCGCCTCTACGGGTCCATACCGTCCAGGAACTCTTGCTCCGTTATGAGCTCCACGCGCTGCAGCACTGCTTTGGCACCAGCCGGCGGGTAGTCAGCGGGTGTGCCAGGGCAGGGCATGGAGCCTCCGAAGGAGCAGCAGAGCGTCTGGAAGAAAGGTGCTAGCTGGGTGATGGAGGAGAGTGAGTGGAGCGTGAGCAGCGGGAACTGTCTGCCCTCCGAGTCAGATTCACCTACCGTCCCGTTCAGCTGCTGGAAAACACAGGATCGATGCACAGGCTTGACCACATGCACATTTCCTAAAGCGCATTTTAGCATTCTGTATGTATATGCAAAAATAAACAGCAGACATTTATTGTTTAAGATATTTACCATCGGTCACTCATGTGCACCTTACAATGTTTATGTATGTGCAAAAAACTTTATAATGACATAAACCTGTTTACCCCATAGCGATAGTGAAGTCCTTCCAGGATTCTGACCACATGCGGCTTACATTCCTGCTCTCCCTCTAAGACAGTGGTGCCTGGTCCATCATACTTTTCCACATCCACTTCAGGCACAAATGCCCAGCGATACCTATAGAACATGTTCAAACATGCATACACACACACACACACACACACACAAAATGCATGCATGCACGCATGCAAACACGAATGCACAACCCCATGCAATTTATATTAGCTATAGCATGACACCAAGACAGACAGTAAATGTAGGTTATGGATGTGCAGTCCCTCACATCTGGAAGAGGGGCATGTGATCCGGAGGGAAGGACACCGCAGCGTCCAGGAACTTGCTGGCTGATAGATACATGTCCAGCTCTGTCTGGGGAAAAGACAACACACCATTCTTCCCCTGACCTCCTCGCTTAGTCCTGAAAGAGATGTACAAAGGGATGGATGGATGGATGGATGGGTGGATGGATGGAAATGTTGATGACAGATATGCATTAGGGTCTATTATAACAATTGTCCATGCTGAGATACTGGGATGAAGTGTCCACTTTATGTAGACAAGCATGTAAATCTAGCTTGAGAAGTGAACTGATAAGTTGTGAATGGTGATTTCAAGTTTATGAATTAACAGAGGAAGTAAACTTATAGAACATATATCTCGTCTTATTCGCCCAGGGAATCGTGGACGATAAAGTTCCTGACAAGAACTCACTTTGAAATCTCTTTGTCTTCTAGCAGAGTTTTCTCCAGCCTGGCATAAATGCGAATCTAGAGCAAGAAAGACACACGATCACATCTGCATAGCACGAGAGAGCGAGAACGAGACGCATTTCGAGCACGGAGGGGAACGTGGGGTCCCTCACCAGTTCGGTGACCATGATTGGCCAGAGGGAGGTGAGGTGCTGTGGGGAGATCCTCAGCAGCAGGACGCGGAACATCAGGAACATCTGTGCCGCCACGGCTGGGGTCTGCCCTAGCCGTAGGTTCTCCGTCAGGCGCTCTGTCCACCAAAGAGAGGACAGGGGGTCACTCAGGGCATTGTGCGCTTCACATGCATCAAAAAACCTGCACACAGACTTTACAGAAGTGGTTTTGAGTCACATGATCTAATCGGCTACTCTCCTTCACTCTTCCAGTCCAGACCCGTGCTAACTGGACCTTTCTGAAGCCCATCCACGGGTACCTTGTATGAGAGGCAGATAGAGGTGGTACTGGTCAATCTCTCCACTGAACATGGCAAAGGCCTGGCGCTTAAGTAACATGGGCCTCTGTTCTGCAGTGTTAAACAGCTTCAGGGAGCTGCTCTGCATGCCTGCACACACACACACACACACCAAATATAAATGATCTAGAACAAGAATGAAAAGGTATGTTACACTGTGCATATATATATGGAGAGGAGGCACATTATAGTGCACTTACTCATCAAGTCCTTGAACATGGTCTTCTCATGAGTGAGTAGATGGTCTATGATTGATTTCCAGCTGATGTAAAAACACAGCAGTCATAAGTTCTGAGATAACACTGAAATATGCTGATGCAAATAGTGAAAATTTGACAGTCAGCTGTTTTCTTTTAAATAAAAAAATATTTTAAAAGGCTTTATTACATTTAAAAAATGTTTTTAAAATGTAGCCATAACTATATACATCACACATTCCCAAAGCCTGTGTGTTTATGTGATTAGCTATAAATCTGCTTTCTACACATTCTGTGGGAGTAGAGGGAAAGTCATACTGGCAGGCACAGGATATCTCCATGGTGAAGAACAGAGGATCCATGAAGAGGTCCAACACTTCCTTCTTCCAGGCCCGTTTAGTGTAGGCATAGCCACTTAGACTGCTCAACAACTGAGCACCTGCACTGAAACTGGGCATATTATAGGCACTGAGAGAGAGAGAGCGCAAGAGAGAGTGGGAGTGTGTGAGAGAGAGAGTGAGTGAGAGAGAGTGAAAGAAAGAGAGAAACACAAAGGAAGAAAGTGGAATATGAATTGATTAATAGATAAATAATCAGTTTACATGAAGGAGGTAAACAGGACAAACCAGTGAGTGGAGGGGTCGTGGTTACCTGTGGTTTTTCAGGTAAGGGAAGACGTAATACATCAGACGTGAAATAAGAGGCAGGGCTTTCTCCTTCTCATCGCTGCGATATACCATGTCCAGCAAAGGGGCCAGGACCTGGAGGAGAGCAAACACGTGTGTGAGTGTGTGTGTGTGCATGCTGTGTGTGTATGTGTGTGTGTGCATGTGTGAGTGATGTGTGTGTGTGTGTGTGTTTTACCTCAGCCAACAGAGCCAGAGCTTGCACACTAAACACAGATGGAGCGGAGGATGACACCATAGCACTACCTTGGCCAACAGAGTCTAAAAAGAAATGAGATAGAAAAGGGCAGATGGGATTTAAATGAAATCCAAATATTTTAAAGTCCACCAACCTTTATAATATTTTTCCTTTCAAAAGTGTGCCAAGCCTGCAGTGTGTGTGTGGCTGTGTTTCCATACCATAGAGGTCGCTGTCCTCTGGCTCATCTGCATCCTCTTGTAGGCAGACCTGAGGCTGTGCTTTCACTTCCAGGTTACGACTCAACCAGCTGGTCTGCTCCAGAGATGAACCGGCCACACCTCCTACCGCCTCCAGGATACGCTGGGTCACTTCCTGTTTGAAGTACATTAGCAAGGAAGTCTCCTCCATGGATCACCACCTTATCGTGGTGGAGGGGTTTGCGTGCCTACATGATCCTAGGAGTTAGGTTGTCGGGTGCTATGCCCCTGGTAAGGTCTCCCAAGGCAAATTGGTCCTAGGTGATGGGCCAGACAAAGAGTGATCCAAAAACCCCTATGGAACTCACAAATAACAGGACCCAGTTACCCTCACCTGGATCAGGGTTATTGGGGCCTGGAGCCAGGCCTGGGGGAGGGGCTCCTTGGCGAGTGCCTGGTGGCCGGGTTTCTACCCATGGAGCCCGGCCGGGCACAGGCCGAAGGAGATACATGGGTTCACTCTCCTGTGGGCCCACCACTTGTGGGAGAGGTAGTAGTAGGGATTTGGTGCATTGTGGATTGGGTGGTGGCTGAAGGCGGGGGCCTTGATGTACTGATCCCCAGTTACTGAAGCTGGCTCTTGGGACATGGCACGCAACCCCTCTGGCTGGGAAGGAGCCTGAGCTGGTGTGCGAGGCTGAGAGATACCAACTAGATATAGTTGGGCTCACCTTGACACATAGTTTGGGTTTTGGAACCAATCCTCTCGAGAGAGGCTGGATTTTATTCTTTTCTGGAGTTGCCCAGGGTGAAAGGCGGAGGCTTGGAGTGGGCTTACTCAAAGCTCCCTGTGTGTTGGGGTTTTCCCCGGTAGACAAGAGCATTGCTTCCCTGCGCCTTCGGGTTAGGGAACGGGCTCTGACTGTCTGACTGCTTATGCAGTTCAGAGTACCCAGACTTCCTGGAGTCCTTGGAGGAGATACTGGAAGGTGCCCCTTCTGGGGATCTCATTGTTCTGCTGAGGGACTTCAATGCTCACGTGGGCAACGACAGTAAGACCTGGAAGAGCGTGATTGGGAGGAATGGCTTCTCCAATCTGAACCAGAGTGGTGTTTTATTATTGGACTTCTGTGCTCATCATAGTCTGTCCATAAGGAACACCAAGTTCGAGCACAGAGGTGTCCATAAGTGCACATGGCACCAGGACACCTTAGGTCTCAGGTCGATGATCAATTTTGTAATCGTGTCGTCGGACTTGCGACTGTGTGTCTTGGACACTTGGGTGAAGAGAGGAGCCGAGTTGTCAACCAATCACCACTTAGTGGTGAGTTGGATCAGATGGTGGGCGAGGATGCCGGACAGACCTGGCAGACCCCAACATATTGCGAGGGTTTGCTGGGAACGTCTGACAGAGGAACCTGTCAGAAGGGTCTTTAACTCCCACATCCGGCAGAGCTTTGACCGCATCCTGAAGCAGACATTGAGTCCGAATGGGCCTCAAGTGGATCGTGGCTTTGACCATCGCGGAGGCAAAAACTCGGGTGTGGGAAGAGTTCGGTGAGACCATGGAAAGTGATTTTCGATTGGCTCCAAGAAGATTCTGGCAAACCATCAGGCAATTCACGAGGGGAAAGCGGTTCCTGACCAACACTGTATACAGTGTTGCAGGGACCTGCTGACAGCAGGGACCTGCTGACCTCAACTGGGGATGTCATTAGGCGGTGGAAGGAATACTTTGAGGATCTTCTCAATCCCATTATCACGTCTTCCATAGAGGAAGCAGAGCTGGGGGATTTGGAGGGGGGTTTGCCCATCACTCGGGCTGAGGTGACCAGGGTAGTTGTGAAACTCCTTGGCGGCAAGGCTCCGGGGGTGGATGAGATCCGCACTGAGTTCCTTAAGGCTTTGGATGTTGTGGGACTGTCCTGGAAGACACATCTTTGCAACATCGCATGTACATCAGGGGCAGTGCCCCTGGACTGGCAAACTGGGGTGGTGGTTCCCCTTTTTAAGAAAGGGGACCGGAGGGTGTGCTCCAACTATTGGGGATCACACTCCTCAGCCTCCCCAGTCTATGCAGGGGTACTGGAGAAGAGAGTCCGGTTGATAGTCAAATCTCAGTTATAGGAAGAACAATGTGGGTTTCGTCTCGGTCATGGACTGGCTTTTCACCCTTGCGAGGAACCAGTCCACATGTGTTTTGTGGATTTGGAGAAGGCATTCAACCGTGTTCCTTGGGGATTCCTCTGGGGCAGAGGTCACCAACCTTTTTGAAATTGGGAGCTACTTCTTGGATACCAATTATTGCGGAGGGCTACCAGATTAATACGCATCAATTGAACGAAAAGTTATTGGGGGGGTGGGGTGGCGAACGAAAGTTGTTAACCGGGTGACCAGGGGGGGAGGGGGGTGCGTGTGCAAGTGTCAATTGCTAAGCGGGAAGACCAACAGCAACCGCGGACAATCTAGAATAGTAGCAAAAACATAAACGATGCATGGCACTATAGTGAGCTATTTTTAAAACAAGCCCGCGGGCTGCTCTGGGGGGTGCTCCGGGAGTATAGGGTAAGGGGCCCACCAGTGTTAATTTTGACAGCAATTTTGATTTAGTTTTAGTCTTAGTCTTTTGACTAAAATGTAATTTAGTTTTAGTCATAATTTAGTCATTGATTTGTTTTGAGTCTTAGTCTAGTTTTAGTCGACTAATTATCATTGGAATTTATCAAAAGAATTTAGTTGACTAAAATATAAATGGTGTAATAGTCATTATATACACTTGCACAAAATGAAACATTTATTAACCAGTTACAGAATATTATTTTTTGTATGTGCAATATATACAAAAAAAATTTCCAATCAACTATATTGACCTGAACTTATAGTTATTGAGCATAACAATAACAAAACATTGATGACCAGTAGGTCCGCTCTACCTGAAAACATATGGAGTTTATGAACAATGCACATTACATTCTATATAAAACTGGGCGCCGTAAAACAATGCCATAGCCCGCAGATGTCGTTTCATTTGTCGTATTTGTCCCGACATCATCATCCCTCATGGTTTACACAGCGTCTTGTTTTTCTCAAAGTCAAAGGAGAAATGTGTCCATATATCGCCGCTCATCTTTCTCTCTGCTGACATTGTCAAGTTAACTTAGAGTTGAATTTCATGAGTGACCACAGTTCACAGGCTGGTTTGGTCTTCCCGGGTTCTGTGCGATGTGAAGACGTTAGTTCTGATTGGATGGTTACCCGGTTTGTCCTGCCTCTCCGTGTACGCTAAAGTAGTTACGGTTGGATCTCTTCCTAACTTATCCCCACCTTTCACTAAACTAAATCAGGTCTGATTGAATGTCGTCGCTGGCCAATATTTTCGTCTCATTTTTATTCGTTGACGAAAATGTCCTTTAATTTCATCATCGTTTTTATCCCTTCGTATAGTTTTAATTTAGTTATCGTCTCATTGTCGTCATGAAAAAAAGGTTCATTGGCGAAAACTATGACGAAAATTATTCGTCAACGAAATTAACACTGGGTCCCACTGCTACAGGCTATCCAGTACCTGCAGGAGCTTGGTTCGCATGGCTGGCAGTAAGTCAGACTGGTTCCCGGTGGGAGTTGGACTCCGTCAAGGCTGCCCTTTGTCACAGATTCTGTTCATATCTGTTGTGGACAGAATTTCTTGGCGTAGTCAAGTGGTGGAGGGGGTTTGGTTTGGTGGCCTCAGGATTCCACGTTTCCTTTTTGCAAATGATGTGGTCCTGTTGGCATCATCAGTCCAGGACTTATATTTCTCACTGGATCAGTTTGCAGCCGAGTGCGAGGCGGCCGGGATGAGAATTAGCACCTCTAAAAGTGAGACCATGGTACTCAGTCGGACAAGGGTGGAATGCCCTCTCTGGGCCGGGAATGAGTCCTAGCCTCAAGTGGAGGAGTTCAAGTATCTCGGGTTATTGTTCACGAATGAGGGAAGGATGGAACGAGAGATTGACAGGCGGTTCGGTGCTGCGGCTGTAGTATTGCGGATGCTGGACCGGACCGTTGTGGTGAAGAGAGAGCTGAGCCAAAAAGCAAAGCTTTCGATTTACTGATCTATGATCCGACTCTTACCTATTGGTCACAAGCTCTGGGTAGTGACCGAAAGAATGAGATAGCGAATACAAGCGGCCAAAATGAGTTTTCTCCGCATGGTGTCTCCCTTAGAGTTAAGGTACAGAGCACGGTCATCCGGGAGAGGCTCGGAGTAGAGTCACTGCTCCTCCACATAGAGAGGAGCCAGTTGAGGCGGTTTGGGCATCTGGTCCAGATGCCACCTGGGTGCCCTCCCTAGGGAGGCGCTCCAGGCATGTCCAACTGGAAGGAGGCCCCCGGGGAAGACCCAGGACACGCTGGAGAGAATCTCTCGGCTGTCCTGGGAATGCCTCGGTATCCTCCCAGAGGAGCTAGAAGAGGTGGCTGGGGAGAGGGAAACCTGGGCCTCTTTGCTTAGGCTACTGCCCCGCCACCTGAACCCGGATAATGGACGGATAGCAAGGAAGACATGCTAAAGCTTAAAAACACACCTGACTTTTTTGAGCATTTACAATAGGATAGACACAAATACAGTAAGACATCATAATTATCAAACCATAACCAACACACTCATTCTCCCGTTGATGTGTCTTACCTGCAGTTCTCTAGAATCTCTTTTGTTGTCCATGTTGGGGAGTCTATTTACAAAATCATTCAGGATGCTGTGGAGGGGGAAAGAAACAGCTCAACACCTGCCTAGAGTGACCTGTAGCCCAAGAACCAATGACACGGAAGTAGAGCAAGTTCTAGAACGCACACCCTGACTTTGATCCTGCAGCAATAGATAACAATGGATTTGCAGATCTGTAACATTTGACAGACAATACCTTAAAATGAAGAAAATGCTATGGATTTGTAGGGTCGACATTATTGCCATTTCTTTACCATATTACCCAGACAAAAAAGATGCTATACGCTGACACTACACACTTGTATTATTAGATGCTCCCTTCAAGGCCGTGATCAAAATACCAGCAAATGAAAGGCAAATATCTCGGCACCAAATGCACAACAAATGACGCAGTCAATCTGCTGACTCACCCCAGGAGCAAGAAGTGGCCGGGTGGGACGAGATTGAGCTGGGCAGCCTCTCTGAGCATGCAAAGGAGAGGGGTGACGTTGTCCTGAAGGACCTGAGCAGGGAGGCTACACACAGAACAGAAAACATCGGTACCTACAGCGGAACGGTCGATGTCCTGGAACACCACTAGCTAGCTAGCTGGAGCATCGCTATGGTTTGTGCAGTGGGTCACATAGCAACAGCTGAGCCCACAGTTGGGGTAACTAGCATGGGTTGAGCAGGATGATGAGTACCTCTGGATGTAGGCGTAGCAGAACTGCAGCATGGGAACATCTACAAGGGTCAGTCTTTGCTAGGGAAGGGGAATATGGAACCGTTATTGTTTAGGTTTGCATGTCTGAGGCAAGTGTGTGTGTGTGTGTGTGTGTGTGTTTACCTGGTCCCCTTTGATCTGGTGGGGTTTCTTCACCACCTCTCGGACAAGTTGCAAAACTGTGTCAGTGTGAAGTGTGTTGAGTGACTTCACCAAGTCCACAATGGTCAGTTGGGAATCACTGGCAACTGGTAGGATCTGCGCATATGGGCGCGCACACACACACACACACACACACACACACACACACACACACACACACACACACACACACACACACACACACACACACACACACAATTCAGCGGTTCTTGCAGAAGTTCAGGACTAAAACATCACGCCAATTGAGTCGTTAAGGCACATCAGTCCCCAGCGAGCTATTGGAACATCTCACCTTGTTTTTGGACCGTCTCTTTCGGCTCCGCCTGCTGTTCCATATTGCAGCCACGGAGGCCATGACTTGTACCCCATACTGCTGAGTCAGCGGTGTCATGAACGCCAGAACCTTCAGCTTCAGGATCTACATGACACAACAGCAGTGTATAGCACAACAGCAGTGTATAGCACAACAGTAATAATAATCTTTATTTGTATAGCACCTTTCATACATGCATGCAACTCAAAAGTGCTTTACAGTAGTGTATAACACAAGAGCAGTGTATAACACAACAGCATTGCATTATATAAGACTCAAATCACGATACATTTTTGAGTATCTTTTTTAAACAAAAAACAATAAGAAACCGAAAACCTTTAGTAAATAGCAGAAAAAAGACTAAAAACTAACAGATTTCACACACCTTTGTGCTTTTGAAACAGACAGAGGTGGGCGAGGCCTTGGTGCTATGGGCAGAGTCAGCACCCTTGACCACACCCCATAACATCGACATGGTGCTGACCATGTACGGGAACTCCTCCAGAATGGTATTGGCGGCATTGCGCATGTCTGTAGCATCACAGTCTGCAGACTACAGAAAGACAGCCATGTTACCTTCAATACAGCTGTTCCATAGCTAATATCTGTCTGATATCTAATGCGATGCAGCTGTGTGTTTGTGCATACTACACAGTTTACCGTTTTGTGTTCTAGAAGACAGTAGTGTGTGATAGTGGTGAGTCCTTCCAGCAGAGTGAGAGGATAGTCAGGTGCAATGTTCTCCTTCTTCAGGTTGCTGCTGCACACACAGTGAACACACTCAGCTAGGACGTTTCTAGAACAGTCTCTAAAACACTAGTCAGCAAACCCTCCTGGTCAGAAGTGGATCCTCAGTTCTAATCCCTGTGTCAGCTAATCAAAGTCTCTGGTAGATAATTACTTGCAGGATCAGGTACGTTAGATTAAGGTCAGAGACCGTTAAGAAGACGGATGTTCACAGTTCTCAGCAGTTGTATACATTAGAGAAAATCTTTTTGTCAATGAACCTCTCTGAAGTATCTTAGAAAAGGCTACACAGACCCATACACACACACACACACACACACACACACACACACACACACACACACACACACACACACACACACACACGTCCAGTACCTGTGGGAAGCTTTGCCTCCATCGTGTTCGTGCTGTTTAACCAGTTCATCAAGGTTCTTGCAGATCTGACTGACGACGGGGGCAACGATGATGGCCAGCGAGCGGCCCAGGAAGGGCAGCACTCCGCACAGCAGCGCCACCCAGGCCGGGTGCATGGAGCAGCCGTACAGCGGGCACAGGGCCCGGGCGGCCGCTGACACGAACATGCCCTGCGCCGTGATCGGATGGTTGGCCACGTAATGCGCGGCCTTGATGGAACGCTGGTACGACACGGCGGTGTGCCACTCTCGCGTTAGTGTGGAGGACGAGGCGTGGCTTCGGGAAGAGTGCGGGTGGTTGTCCCCCTGGTCGGGCGCTTTTGAACATGGAGACACACAGTGCTCCAGCTCGATCAGGACTTTCAGGAGCTTTAGCAGGGCGATCTGGAGTGGGTGCTCCGCCCAGCTACCGTCACGCCCAAAATTGACCAGCCTTTCCTCCGAGAACTCTCGACCGTCATCGGCCCGGTCCTCCTCGGGGAGCACACGCAGGTCAGATGCCTCTGCCCGCTGGCAGGTGTACATGGAAGCGGAGAGTGAGAGAAGGACAAACTGCTGCACCCTGCAGCTACACAGGAGGCTCCGGATGGCCTCCAGACTGGCTGCGTTGCCCACCTCACCCGCCTGGGCTGCCTGTTGCTGCGCCACCGCCACCAGCTGGCCGACCAGCGCCGTGAGCACCTCCACGCTCTTCACCCGCACCTCCCGGTTGCCCTGTAGCTGTCGGGCGCTCATGGTGGCGTAGGAGGGAAAGTGAGACCGCAGGAAACGCAGACAGAGTGAGGTGAGGATCTCCAGAAGGAACAGGGGCGGGAAGGCAGAGCCGGAGGGCGAAAGGGGAGGGGAGCCGGGTGGATGTTCTGGACCGGAACCATCGGGAGGGGTGGTGCTCTGGAGAGGGCCGTAGAAGCTGTTGCCCTCCTGTGCCTGCCGGTGCCTTTGCAGGAGGTTCTGGATGAGGTTGAGGTGGGCTGTGGAGCTGCCGTCCAAGGCCGTGCTCGAGAGAGCCTCTAGGAAAGGTCCCGCGCTGCTCCGCACCAGCGTCTCCACCACCAAGAAGGCATGCAGGACCATGCCGCAGTCGTACGGCTGCCGGTACAGCAAGACGTGCCGGAAGAGCGAGTCCACCGCCTCCTGCCTCTCGCGCTGCCGCTTTAAGAGGCGGGATTTGGCCAGGGCCTCCAGCTGCCCGTCGTCTTCGTCGCTCGACAATGAATCAGAAGCCTGCGTGCGCTCGGAGTCCACTCGCAGCAGGCCGTTGACTGCACCTGCATGCCCTGCACAGTCCCTGTCGTCGGGGAGCTGCAGAAAAGGGGTGGAGCCAGAGGTGGAGTTCTCTGTGGAGTTCTGAGCTCCACTCGAGTCGGCTGATTCTGTGTGCTCACTCTCTTCCTCTTCTTCTTGCCCTTCCTCTTCTACTTGTCCATCCTCTTCCTCAGTTTCCTCACTCTCGCTGCGGGACATGGCAGGGGAGTCAGAGAGCGTGTCCTGAAGCTCTGGGTCGTGCTCCAGGTCTGCCCACAGTGCCTCACGGTCTACGATGGCAACGTGAGCCAGGAGGCTGTCCGGCTGGCTCATGGCCATCATGCCGTCTCCACCACTCTTTGTGCTGGATCTGCTTTTGTAGGTTAACACGTTCAAATTACCTGCAGAGAAAGAGCAGCCTCGATAATGAGCACTACATTACCCACATGTCTCATGCTATTCAAACTTGCGGCTGTCGCTGCACACTGCCGCGTCTTGCGGTGTGTGGTGACATACCCACTGAAAGACTTTGCTTGACGCTCTGAATGGCTGTTCTCTGGGTCTTTGGGTCCAGCAGCAGGAGCAGAACCGGTTCCAGGATGCGTATGACGTCTCCGAGAGAGAGGGCCCGCATCAGCCAGCTCTGTCCCGCAGCGCTGACGCTGCCATCCTGACTGTTTAGACTGTCCAGCACCACAAACAGAGACCTGACACAGGGAGCGAGAGGAACAGCGGTCAGAGGTGACTGTCGCTCGTCTCTGGGCCGGTGCGGAAGGGAGACGTCTGACCTATCAAAAGAGCGGTTCAGAGACGTGCTGCGGTTCGTCTGAACCTCCCGCGTCAGGTGCCACAAAACAGAAAATCTATGGAGAGCCTCCAGACGCACAACCTGTGAAAAGAATGCACACACACATACACACACACACAGAGACACAGCAAACCATCAAGGGATGGTAGGCTGCATATAGGTACGTGTGTGCATGTGTGGTAGGCCCCGCACCTTGTCTCTGCTAAGCAAAGCCATACACACGATGTCCTCGCAGATGTGCGCCGATGGAGCTAAACAGTGCAGCCGATAGAAGAGGTCCACACAGGAGACATGAAGCTCTCGGTGCTCAGTGTCCAACTGAGCCCAGAGCACCTGAGCTACCCGCTGAGAGAGAGAGAAAGCCGGTCAGGACAGGGCAGCAAACTAGACCCAGTCACAAGACAACCCGGAGAGAAACGAAAAAAACACGAGGTATTATATATTAAAACTCCGTATGTGGTCTCATTAAGATGGAAAACAGAAGTGAAGTTTAAAGAGTGAGCAGTGTGTGCCCCAAGTTCCACTGCAAATGCGCATAGGAAACTGACCTGGTAGAAGTCTGTGTGAAGCTCCATGGTTTTGCCCACTGCTGGGAGGATGGGGGGCAGGGTGACCATCTGCAGCTGCCCGCTGAAGGGGTTCACCTCCGCCCTCCTGTAGCGCCTGCTCTTGTCCTGAATGACCAGCGCCAAGGACTGAGAGTGGTTAATCAGCTCAAGCAGGGAGGAAATCGCCACATGTTGGACCTATGTGCACACACACAAATACACACACACACACACAGACATGCCCAACACACAGACAGAAATGCAGAATGTCAGTATGACAACAGCGTACAATTGAGTACAATCTTAAATAAGTCTACAGAATATGTGGGACACATACTTGAGCCTATGTCATTTTCTGCCATCCACAAAATCATGTGGAGATTCAACCAGAAATAACTATGGTATAATGGAACAGTGTAATGATCTCACAATCATACCTGGTAGTCTTTTGAAATGCAGCACAATGTCATTAAGGCCCTCAGCCACTCAGGAAGAGAGCCCTCTTCATTGTCTAGAGAGGAAAACAGACAGCCACCTACTGCTTTAGAATCCAAATTCCTCCATGTTTTAGCAGGCGTGCTAATAAACTAAACACACTGCACATACTTGTGTTCTTGAACACGTGGCTGTGAAGCTCCTGACTCTGTTCCTCTGTGTAATAGACAGGGAAGGTGGTGCACTCCAGCAACAGGTGACACGCGGCTGTAAACGCCTGTCGACAGGGCTCGGTGACCTCTGCTTTGCCCCGCGACTGGAAGCCGGCAGACCACCGCAGGCCCGCGGTCCTGGCACCCACGCTGGCACCGCTCTCCTCCCGGGGCCGTGCCCGCAACTTGCCAGGGGTGAAGAAGTCAGCCAGCCTGTCTTTGATCAGCCCCAGGTCCCGACCGCCCTCGGGGGAGTGCTTCCGGCCGCGGGGGGAGGAGTGGCACTCGGACTGAGGCGCCTCCTCCTGCACCGTCTTTGAATCCACCACAGCCAGCAGATGTCTGGGGAAGTGGGATGGCATTTAATACTTTGCACAGCAGAGCACAAAAAAAATCAAACAAGTCAATCTTGTTTTGATGGTCGGAGACATGGCAGCTACATTTACATTTACATTTATGGCATTTGGCAGACGCCCTTATCCAGAGCGACTTACATTTTTATCTCATTTTTTATACAAGTGAGCAATTGAGGGTTAAGGGCCTTGCTCAGGGGCACCTCAGTCATGGCCTGGGGATGCGAACTTGCGAACCTGCGACAGCTACCTTTTTCATTGCATTTCGAACCTGTTCGGGTTGTGTGTTTATGTGGACAGACTGAGTCACACGTTTACACTTTAAAAGTTTCTGAAAGTGACTCTGAAAGTCATAGTAACCTTAAATGCAACAGTGCAATGTAAATGCAACAGTATACCTAGTGATAATCAGTGCCAGGATGTCCTGTACACATGTGGACATGTGCTCCACGGTTCCACCTTTTTTCCAAACATCCACCGCCTTGACACACGCCCCTGAAACAGGATTCGACGAGTCACGCCCCGGAAAAAGCTGCAGCTCAGAAGGCGAGGCACTAAGGCCCAATCCGCTGTCTTCAGAACGCAGGGGCAGGAACATGCTGTGCTCAGGCCCCGCCTCTTCTGCAGCTTGTCCATTCTCAGCCACGCCCTCTTCCACCAGTGGTTCATTATTAACACTGGTCTCCTCGCCTGTCTCCTCTTTCTTGGTCTCTGTCACCATGACCTGCTAATGTGATGAAAGAGTGTACAGAGAGTGCCACAGTACTAAACTAGTAAGTATGAAAGACAGCTGAGATAGAAGGCCAATTACTTAAAAAAAGAAAAAAGAAAAAAAAGAATCCAAAATCATACCGGAGTTTTCTCTACACACGACATCTGTGACTCCGCATCCATGTCCATATAGGTGACGGGCATCTGGATCTTGCTGAGCATCTTAAAACATGCCCTCAGGGCCTGTGTGACATCTGATAGGCTAAGAGAGGTCATGTGACTACACAGAGCCTGCAGCGTGGTGCCCAGCATCTGGGGCAGGTACTGGGTTTGGATCTCACCATAAAGCTCCTTTTGGATGCAGGAAATGGACCATCAGAAACAGAGATGTGAGATCATTATGAAAGCAAAGCAGGTAGACAAGATAATAGCTTCCCCTCAACACACAAACGACATACACCAACTACTCAGAACATAGAGTTTCTTATACACTGATATAGAAATACTCATAATGGACACATTCTGGCTATCGGGTAAAGCATGAACACTAAGTGCAAAAAAAGGGATAATTACCAAAGGGATAACATCAAGGAGGAAGATGATAAGGGTGGAGAGCTCCGGGACTGATGAAGGAGGACTCCAGTTTTTAGATGGAGCTGTCCGTGCTGGGTCACTTAACATGCATAAAAACATTAAGTCAGGTTCATTCCATCGTTATTATTATCTGCGTTTGCTGATGTCAATACATTACGTTCCATCAGTTTTTAGTGGTGTTTGTGTGTGTGTGTACCTGAGGCAGGTTTGGAACTGTTTGCTCATGTAGTCCCACAGGTATTCACTGTCCATTGCCCCCACCAACATGTTGACTGTTTTTATGATCTCTGAAGCATTTTTGTTCTCTTTGATCTTACTGCAAAAACCGACAGACAATAAAGAGATACAAATGATATAATTTGCTTGTATCTTGTGCAATTTATAAAAGAGAATCCTATCTTTTTTACACATATGGCTATAAATATATAAATATAAATATATGTTTCTCTTCTATGAATATGCTAATCAAATTTGCATAAAATTAAATCACTTAATTCCCTCTCAGTCTGACCTGGTGAACTGGTTGCCAGAGAGACTGGAGCTAAGAGACTCCTCCCCCACCATCTCCGTGCAGTACCTGTAGAATGCTCTGATCACCTCTAGCAATATGTCAGATACCACCAGGGGTCCTAACAGTGAGAGAGGAGGGGGAGGGGGGAGCAGAGAAAGATGTAATATGTTATTAAATACTTACAATACTCAAATAGCTACTGTATGTGTGTGTGTGTGTGTGTGTGTGTGGGGGGGGGGGGGGGGGGGGGGGGGGGGGTGTTTACCAATCTCTGGTTTGTCCAGTAAACTGATAATGATACGGAAGGGTCTGAGATAGTCCGTGACGTTTTCTGGGTCCTTTTCTATGTCATTCTGTTGCAGGATGTTCACCAGTGCCTGTGCATACAGTAGATTAGAATGGGAGATAACATGAGGAGAATGGAGACTTTTCATGTCAAATTAGTTACAGTACAAGCTGGTATGTAAAGTGCAGTTAATTCATCACAGAAATGATGAGAACAAGAGTTTGTGATTTAGTTATTCAAACTTGTCAATGTGTGTGAGTGTGTGTGTGTGTGCCGACCTGCACCAGTAGATCTCTGGAGTGTGTGTTGAAGTAGTATGCTGTATGCTCCTCCACTGTAGTGCACAAGCTTGGATCTGGAGCTACCATGCCTCCTTTAATGTCCAGGCCTGAGAACACACACACACACACACACACACACACACACACACACAAAGTTTAGGGTAGTGGTATGACATATGGAATCTTAAATTAAGATTAGTCTTCATTTATGTTTACACTCTAATCCACATGTTCGGCATTGGCATCATGTTTGTGGTACCTAGTAGCCACGCATAGAGGCGCCGGTTCAGTGACATGTCTCTCCTCAGCACAGTGAGAGAAGCAGCAGACACCACAGTGATCATCTCATCACGTTTCAAAGGGATAGCACCCTCTACAGGATCCTACAGGAACAGCAGGCCTAATCACTCACTGACACGCACAAAGTTTGATTCAGGTGCATCATACCAAACTTCAGCCTGTTATAGCACTCCACAGGCAGGAGGACAGGATAGAGAGAGATGGAGAAGAAGAGGGAGAGGGGGACTAACCAAACATGTCGCGAAGGGAAAGAAATAAAGGAGAATCTCCAACATGTTCCTCTGGACGAGAACATTAGTGTCATGTAGAGAGAGACAGATCGCCTTCACCTGCAGAATGGTGAGAGGGAGAAGGATTACAGGGGTGTCACAAAAGGAGACCTTAATATAAAAGTACTACGATTAGTATTAAATATTTAACCTCTGTCTGCAATAAGAATGTAAAATTAGATTTGTTACTGATCATTACATTCTTAAGTGAAGCCTCAAGCCACACACACACACACACACACACACACACACACACACTCACAGTGAGTCTGTGGTCAGTCCCCAACATGTGATTCTGCTCCCTGCTGGTGGCCATGCGGTCGAAGTGTGTGATGATGAAGAGGGAGGCGGGTAGGCGCACCAGATGGGACACGAGAGCAGAGCCCCACAGAGCTCCGTAAAACACGGACTGGCCCACCAGCAGGGAGAGCTTCAACAGCAGTGCATCCGTCCTGAGAGCCAGAGAAACATATGAACCCTAGTCAACAAGACCCCAGTGCAATCTTCCACCATCAACCACCTCCAACATCAACCGCATGACCTGAAAGAGGCACGTGTGGGACTTTTCTCCTTTACATATTTGGTTCAGTGCAGGAACTTTGGCTATACCTACACCTTTGGGTATACCTACACCTTTGGCCATACCTAGCCATACCTGGAAGTTCCAGTGAGAAAGGTGTTCACCATACAGAATTAAGCGTGTACCTGTCGAAGACGTCCAGACCCTCCTCCAGCCCAGGCAGCAGGCCCATGATGAAGGCCTGTAGGCTGGGCAGGAGGGCTCTCTGCAGGGGCAGGAAGTAGCGCTCGTAAAGGGTCAGCAGAGTCGGCTTCACGGACATTGCTGCATAGCCCAGCAAAGGGAAAAGTCCTGAGCTGTACACACACAGACACACACACACACACACACACACACACACACACACTTTTTCATGATATGTACAGTCTTTTTAAATAGCTGCAATACAATAACAACTATTCCACCAGCAGTGTGACTGCAAACCCCCATTCACCCCAGTTTTACTCAGGGGTCCCTTAGAACAGAAAGTAAAATTGGGGGTGCACAAACAACATATTAGAACACTTAGAACATCCACCTGTAGATGAAGAGGTCTTTGGCCAGCCATTTTGTACCAATGATTTTGAAGATGACCTCATAGGTCTCCAGTGCTTTAAGATGGACGCCACTCGGCAGAGCAGGGTGCAAACACTGGGCCAATCGTTTTCCGATGATCAAACGTTTCGGCAACAGGGAGTATTTCAAATTACTCTGAAGAGCCTACAGATGTGAAGCAATAAAAATTAAGTGACCAGAAAGGACTTAAATTTGAGCTGTGGCCCTCCATGTGAAAAACACAAAAGGGCTTGGACAAATTCCACAAATCAATGGTTGTTTAAACACCATGATATGATGACAAAAGGACCACATGGAGAACTATGTAGGTCACATCCGTGTTGCTTCACTGAATAAATAAGAGAGTCAATGTAGAAAAAGAGAGACAGAAAGATTCTCATGAGTGAGGGGGAGAGAGAGACTGATAAAAAGAGATGAAGAGAGGAAGAAAAAGAGAGAGAAGTACAGGAGATACATTAAGTGATTGAACTCTGCTTTTTGATTATGTACACTAATGTTTGAGCAGTTGTGACAAGTTTGTGCTTTTATTTTCTATGCATTTGTCTGAGATGTGCAGTAAAATGGCTTCAGGACTTTCAGTTCCACTGTAGACACTGTGTACTATGCAAACTTCCTCCTGTAAGATTACTTTACTACCACCACTCCAGAATAGTAAAAAAGAAAAGTCTCTTTGTCAGAAGTCTCTTTTGTGATGGTAAATGAAGGCATAAAGTAATTTCACAGAGGAAACTGAAACGATCCTCATAGGTAACTTCCCCCTAAAACTGTGAAATCCTTGCATTTTGTAAAAAGGATATTGTCAAACAAATCGGTGATGAAACAAATGATCAATGTCCAAATAAGAAAGTCATTTACAACAGGTGAAACAAATAAACAAAATGAAAGAACCTAGTTTGTCAATTTAAAGAAAGTGAGGACAAAATAATCCATTATGTCATTCTTATTTTTATGAGATGCAAGTTTAAAATGTGGTGGAATGCAAAGACAATATTCTCAATACACAAACTGAGTTTCCAGATCAGCAGGTACACTCTCCCCATTCACACAAATTGTACAATGCAGCATGTCACGTATCATGACTGCAGTTTGAGGTGCAAAAGTGCATCTTGTGTGTGTGCAGAAGCCTCCAAACTGGAACCATCCTGGAGTGCAAATACAGCTGCCTGGTCAGACAAATGCCACCTGTTTTCAAATCATGATGATGGAGAAGCTAATCAGAATTCGGCATAATCCATCTGGATAGGGGTCAGCAGTGCATTAGGGCCACGGCAGAATATCTGAATGACACAGCATTCAGAGATCATTGTTAGAGAAGATGATCTATTCATGGCTACATGTTATCCCTACTCTGGACTGTGTTAGAAAAGTGAAGGATCAAACAGACAGTCAGATAGGAAAGAAACAAAGAACTAGTGAAGAAGTGAAAACACATATTTAGTGGTGTCTTGTAATCACTATTTGAGTGTGACACATTTCTATAATGGACCTCACTAAAATTATGACCAATATCCCTGGTTACACCCCAGGTTACTGAGAGGTTCCAGGTCCATGGTTTCCACTGCTTCACTCTGACTCAGGACCTTTGACCTTTAACCCTCAAATACCTTATTGAGCTTTCCAAGAGAAGAAATTAGGTCAGCCCACTCGCTGGAAGACTCAAAGTTACGTAGTGCCTTCTCGATGACAGCAGCGTAACTACGGTAACGGTAGTCATTCTGGAGCTCGGCCTCCTCAGGATCCATCATGCCTCAGTTCTATCCCAGCATGCTCAGCATCCGTCTGCACAGGAAGAGAAGACTGGGTAGAAGAGACAGAGAAAAGAGGGAGTGAGTGAGCACAAAATAATGAACGAGCGAAAGAAAGATAGTGTTACACCCAGCTACACTCCTGATAACCTCATGATAGCCAAATAACGGTCACTCTTTGCATGGTACTTTAATTATATGCAAATAGCATGCACCTTTAAATGGTTTGTTAACTCCCCAAGACAATGTTACTTGGAGCAACTCAGGAAAAAAAGAGTTTAACAGTCATTCCCCAAATTGTTGAGAGTGTAGACATTCCATTGCCGAATTGCAGAAAACACAGAGGGATCAGTCAGTTTAATGATCACAGCATTGCCTGCTGGACTGTTTATTGACACAAGACATTGATGCTTTTCCCAGTTTTGTTTTTTGTCCACACACCTCAGAGATTACACAGAAATGTAGCACTCATTACACCACCGCTTACACAAACACGCATCATGCATATGCATGCACACGCACACACACACGTGCACACACACACACACACACACACCCCACACTCCACTATGTTCCCACTCTGATGTAGGCTATGTAAGCAGAATCTCACAAAGGCTTCTCTCCAAGTATTAGCTAAGCCAAAAGTTTAAGAAAAGTTCACACCACTGTATAAACTTGCGTTAACAAATATTCAGTTCATGCATGAAGATGAGTGAAAGGGGGGATGAAAGAGAGTGAAAGACACTGAGCTTGAGCCTGGTAACTGCTGGCTAATCATTACTAGAACATCTCTACAGGTCTAATATACCATGCATGTGAGCCAGTGAGTCAATAGGTGCATGCAAGTGTGTACCCCCACGCCCACAGCCTGGCATTATTATTAATGTAGCAGCTAAGCCACACCCAGTGAGTTACACAAATGCATGGTGTTCCTTAAGCGTCCAGCATCCAGTGGCAGCACTACACCACAGTGGACTCCACCATACTGCTACTTTCTTATGGGCACTAAAGCTCATGAACATTTCAATGTTTAAGGCACGTCAGAAAGTGCAAAACATGTCAGAATGGTCGACCCTTTCATTTACTGTGGGTTACTGTAAAACGGAACAGCTTAACAACAACCAAGCAAGTTCAGAAAACAACAACGAGGTAAAACCTTCTAAACTCCATTGGAAGTTGTCCTCAAATCATCCTGTTTTCTTCCAGCAGCGACCGTCTGCACTGTTTTTGCTGTTCTGACACACATCCTGTCCTGTCTCAACAGCCCGGGAGCAACCTCACTAGCGCTCTGCCACCTCGCCTCTTTCTGTCAGGAGTGCCAGCCATCACTACAGCTCATCCCCCTCAAAGCAATGCATGAAAGGAGTGGTGAAACAAGGAGAAACTCAGAGATGATGCCAAAGATCTAAGACATAATAAGGCAGGGAAATAGGGAGACAAGAAGGACAGATGAAGGAGAGACCAAAGAAAAATAGTTAAACTAAAAGCTGCTTGCAGTTGGAATTTGTTGCTGCAGGACGCTGATCTTCAAATACAAGATTTAACAGCACATGCAAAATCACTGTACATCAAGCAATGGTCTGGATTTTTTCATAAATCATGTGTGGAGTGTGATGACAGTCTTAAAATTCAAAACTCATGTAACTCACTCACCCAATTCATTGTATAAAAGTGCATAAACCTCCCAGGATTACCTTAGAGATTTGGGAGGCGTGGCTGCATCACAAATGGTAGTAACTAATAGGTACTGAGCAGACATGTTTTTTGACAGACTTGTGCTGATAACCAAAAAATGTATAATGCTTCGGATGTCTCGACTGAGTTGATGCGGTAACAACACAATTAAATTTCCGTTTCCAATCCCAATAACAACTTGGTAAGGTGGAGCATTATTGACTGTCCCCAATCAGAGGAGTCAATGTACCATTTTAATTATTAAGTTGTACTAAGCTAGGCTATAATGTGCATTCACACGAGAATTATACACGTACGTTTTTATTTTTGTTCGTTTTGTTTTTTGACGATTGTTTTGAGCGCAAACGTTAAAACAGGCTGACTCACCCCTGCGGGAACACAGGACCGCCACGCTAAAAGAAACGCAGTGTCAAATAATGTTTAAAATCCCAGATAAGCAAGGGAATCAAAGAACTGTCGCAAGGACGAACATATGTTTATCCTTACATTAGCAGGCGGACGGGTGATCACTGAAGGCCAGATCAGTTCGTGATGATAATGAATTGTCACTTGACTGATTTTACCCAACTGCGCTGTTGAATACACTTCCTGGTGGGTGGTGGAGGGACGAATCAAGTTGCAACAACAGGGGGGTAAGAGGTCTCTCTTTTTCGATTTACAGCGTTACCCTGCTTGGTATAAACATCTATTATTAATATGACGCTGCTATTGTCAATAAAACGTTATACACTTGAGTTACTAGCGACAAAATAAACGCACTGGGTTCGTAATTCTACACGAGTTTTGAGTTTTCCGCCCCGCCCGTGGTACATTCCAGGATGTTGTGTTTACAAGCTCGCGCCGAGCTGTCACATTACTGCGGCTTTTTTACGGTGTGCGCGCGTCCGCATCAACGCGCGCGAGGTTGTCTGTGTTGATAAGTTCAGTCCCTGAACATTAACAGCTCCCTACATAAGAGCAACATTTCTTTCTCGGGATTATGTTTATTTGAACTGTCCATCTCTGAAAAAAACAAAACAAACAAAAACAAAAAACTATAAACTTGAGCAAAGATATTCAACAGGAGTAAAAGGGCCTACGTGTCATATTTAGAGGCTCTATTCGTGCCTGAGAAAACGGGGATAATCACAGGTCTATTAAAAAAAACACAATATTCTGCCTCCCATATGCTCCTAAAATGCTCCTCATTTTTTGTGGGAAACATTTGTCTCAAAGACAATTATGCCATTTTGCTACCTGTCGTGTCGTGTAAGTGTGCATCTTGAGATTTTAAGTGTTTCATATGTGTGCTGATGCCATGACAACCACTTTCTTCCCACTTTCTCCTCTTCAAAATAGATAGTTTTATGGGAGAAATAATTGACACAAGCTGTTTAAACGTGGTTGTTCTAACTTTAATATTTAAGTTGTTTATTTAAAATAAGTTCAATTTTGAAGTTGTTTGTTTAAACTTGCACAATAATGTAGAAGATAGGTCAGAGATTGAGGCTGTGAGAAATATAATCACGAGCTGGCAGTTGATGAAGGAAATACACCAAGCTGGCCAAGTTACCAATGATTTAGATGTTTTAGAGGAAGTAAGAAAATCTGACCCACTATGGAAAGTGAAGCCTGTGTTCAACAGAGTTGCTTGTGTGAACCTACCAAAACCAGGGGAAGTAGCTTCTGATGAATAGCTGATTCCCTTCACAGACCTCTATCCCACTGGTTTGAAAGTGTTTGTACTTATATTCTACATTGGAAATCTATAGAATACAACTAGTGTAGGCATGTGAGAAATATGTCTGAAGGTAGAAAACAGGAGAGAATAAGATTGAATAGCCTATTCAGAAAATCAAGTTAATGCACATACTGGTTAGTGTCTGGTTACAGGCAGTAAAACCGATAAAGTTTTCAGTCATTATTATATTTCTAACTATACTAATATTATTCCATCGAGTGTAGCACACATCAATATGCAGAAAGGATTAGTTCTATTGTTCGTCACCAGCAGAGGAAGACATTTTGTGAGGCAGAGGGTTTGGTTTTTAAAAGTAATACTCTAAAGATTTTTTGTTTGTTTGTGTATTATAGATTTTTTTACAACACAATAAGGATTTGTTCTTATTTACATTCATCTTTTACCCGTTTTCTTTTAACCCATCTGTGCAGTCAGAACACACACACACACACACACACACACACACACTAGTGATTACTAGGGGGCTGTGGATCACTGACTGCCCCCTGTAAAAGGTTTGCAGTACTGTCATTTAAGCCAGATAAAGAACAGAAGGGATGAGCTTATATTTACTATGCTGCAAACATGTTTCAGTGAATTGAATTCAACAGTTTATAATACGGGGAGGTGTGATAAGTGGTAGTAAGAATACCAGAGTAAATCCTTCACACTGAATTTCTTCACATCACCAGACTGAGGACAACAGAATTAGGGAAATGAGAACAAAACTTCATATTTTTAGGACCCTAAAATAGCTCTAGTACCAACACTATTTATAAATATAAATGGAAACATTTCAGATAATCCTAAACAGATTGCATGAACATGATTCTTGGGTTTGCAACGCAAGCAACATACAGTGACTATTTTTTAGAAATTGAATTTTATCTAATTACACAAGCACAAAACCTAACATAGGGCCAAACCCCACTTCCTCAGAATTTATAATGAATTTCCTCATGTGGAAATTTTAAATAAATTCGTTCCAATGGTTTGACGAGTTAACTTTGCCTACATTCCCGTCCAGTAGGTGGCAGTAAGGTTCTATGTAACGCAATATTTCACTATACATCTTTTCTATTACTCCGCTATCAAACCAATTACAACTTCAACTTACTGAAGCAATCAAACATATAAATTTATGTAGCACTGGATCTTGCTTTCAGTTGTCACATTCATATTCACAACCCATTCATCATAAATAATTTAAATCAGTGCGTGCAGCTTCAGAGAGGGAGAAACTTGACAATATTAAATTTTACACTTTATTTATTATGAACACAAGAGGACAGCACAATTCAAATCATGTGGAAGTGGAGTCGTTGGCATGTCCAACCACCCCTTTAATCCTTGTTTAAGTGGGTCTGGTCAGTCCACAGGACTCATGTCTCCCTGATGAGCTTGGTGAGCTTCTGGACCTTTGTCTTGGTGGACATGTCCACATACTTATCACCAATACTGACGATCATGCCGCCAAGAATGGAGGGATCAGACTGTGAGGGGAAAAAGCAGGAAAAGCATCGGCATCATTTTCTAGTGCCGAGTTTAATAAAGACATTTACATAACAGGACAGGTCCAGGCAGACATGCTAGACACCCCAGGCATTAAGAGAGGAGGCTTTAGTGGATGACTAGATCTCTGTTGTGCTGCATGGTTGCTGGAGTTAGTCGTGTGCTAGCAGTTTAAAACCCTTTAAAACCCAACAGAATTGTTAACACTAAAACTCCTGTCTAAAGTAGACCTACAGCTGTACCACACAGCAAAAATCCTGAATGAGATTTGGATGAAAAGATTAAATCACCACTATTCAGCTTTTTTGTAGATTCTGAAATAAAGATCAATACATTAAAAATTCCTATCAATATATTCTTTAACCTTTACCTATTTTGGCTTGACGCATCAGCCATGCTTTCTCAAGCTTAAACATGAGTTCGCCCCATCACTGCAACACTCACCTTGGTCTCCAGCTTTATAGTCTCTCCCTTTGCCAAAAACCCATTGAGGGCCACCTTCAACTCTGCAAGGTTCGCCTCATCCAGGGGCTGCATTCACCACCCAGAGGAATGAAAACAGAAGACCCTGAAGCCAAGCAGTTCCTAAAGGAATGCCCAACACACATGTATGGAAGGCTACCAACAAAACTGGATGAAGTACAAATCTTACCTGAGCAGTGGTGACTGAACAGGTGACCTCTCCCCGGTGAGCGCTCATCATTTTGCCAAAGGCGGCGATGACATCGGGTGTCAAGGTCAGCCGGCCATTTTCGGCCAGTACATCTGTGGTGAAGATATGGAGGAACAATTACAAATAATGCAAGGACGTTTAGTCACAAATAATGCACATCACAATGTTTACTGTTCTAACATTTTGTGTTTGTACGGTCAAAATTAATATATTTGTGATGTGATTTACATACAAAAACCTAATTTTCCAGTTGACCACAACAATCTTAACATTTTGGTGTTATTCAGAGATCCAGAGAAGAGGATTTGGGACACTAAGCTGAGGTACTTACTAATGAAGTTGACGGTGGTGGGTGAGAGCTTAGCCTTGCTTAGCGCATCGTTGAATGTCTTTACTTTGATGCTGCGCTTGATGTGGGGATTCATTACAATGCTTGACATCTTGGGGTCCTTAATCATGGTCTGGGGACAGAGAAATCAAGCAGTGTGAAAGATGTTTCATTAAACATAAACTTTTCATTACATTAAAACAAAACATCAATTACATATTGGGGTACAGAAATTCGAGAGAGAGTGAGGGTGGTGCAAGATGATGGTGGAGATCAACTCACTGACACACGGCCAAGCTCTTGCTCCACCTTATCCAGATTTTTCTGCTTGCTGGCAGCAGAAAACAGAGCAGTGGCATAGCGGCCCTCGATTCCATAGACTTGAATGGGCGGCTGGGTACAGAATTAGAATTTAGCCTCCTGAAACAAAATCCTACATGTGGTACTAAAGAGGTTAGCTATTGAATACTTAGTTGCAATGCATTAAACAACTGGTCCAAGTCAAATTTAATGGCAACAAAATTTGTACTGTACAAACTGAAAATATTAAAATGATGGCTTTTCAGAAGATTGTGTTCAAGTACATCTTAATAAAGATATACTTGGACACAAATAAATGAAGATTACAACCATTGATTTCTGTCCTTATCAAATTCTAAGCACCAAAGTATCAGTCCTTGAGTAGCAAAAATGACATCCAGGGCTTATTTAAACATTCCTTCTATCCAACTGTGTATCTGTCTGCCTCTAGGTTTCAAGGTTTCAACACGTCAAGGCCATATTAGTGAGTGTTTGACTGGGAGGACCAAAATGCAATAAAACATAACGCTCAGAAACATCTTAACTACCTTTTACAAGCAGTATGCACCACTCTAGCTGTTCTCATATGCTGCTGTATTGCTATAGTAGACCAGAGTCCTGCACGGGTCCATTTTTTGAGACCCGTACCCACCCATATCCGCAGAGTACAGCACCCACCCATCCGCAAACCCGTGGCTATTTCAAAGTTAAATCCATACCCGCCCGGACCCGTTAATATTCTACCCTTCTAAAAGTATCTATCTAAAAGTAGCAACTGGTAAAACGCGAGAAATTTTATGTAGCCAACCGGTGCCATAACACAATGCAAAACGAGAGGGAACAAATGCCAGTATAACAACTAAATAAAATCGCATAGGTTCACAAATCTATCCTAGGTTACTGCGCAGGAACAGTATATCGTCCACAGTCCCAGGTTTGAGCTGCGTTCTGCGCTCTTGGATCACAAATCCTAAATGCCAAGTTCTCTCTCGTCATTTTCCCTTGTTCTAGCACGGCCGCCCATTTAGCTTTGTAACCACCAAGCAAGCCACAAAAAATGCCCGGTACTGCGTTTTAACCAGCCTCTGCTCATGTTTCTGCTGGAAAAGAACTGAAGTTTGGGTATTACCCCAGAACGGGTGAAGAGTAAAGTTCAGCCCGCTCTGGCCAACGGAGCTACGGTGTAAGTAAGCTCCCCCTGAGCTTCGCCACCACGACCGGGAGGCGGTAACCCACCCACCCGTAAAATTGCGGTATGTGTAAAACCCACCCGTTACAGCATCTATTTGCCCGGACCCGCGGGTACCCGACCCGGTGCAGGACTCTATAGTAGACGCACACTGAATAAGTCAACACTTCCTACCACACTTTCTAAAACTACCCTATAGTTTGTATGCATTTTTCGTATTACTGAATACAACTGTAGTTGCACATCAAATTAATAATCTTAAAACTACTCAGGAAATTGTTGTTTCACATGCTACACACAATGCACTAACAGAGCGGACAAAGAGTATCAGTACTATGAGTCTTTTCATTCAAGCTCTGCTTAAATTAAGAAATTAAACCAGATGTTTATAAGATGATTATTCTTTCTAGACAAAAAATAAATTATAATGGACAGTTAGTTGAAGCTGGCCTATTTTTCAGCTTCTAAAAACTCAGTAGACTAATAGAACGAGATGAATTTTTCTGCAGTCTGAATCTACTAAAGCCATAGAGCAATTAGCTTTTCAGCTTTATAGACAGTGAGTATTTTATTAGTTTGGCAATCATGTCTCCTCCCTTGCTCAGTTTGACAGGTTTCTGCTACTCTTCCTCCATTTGTCAAACCGGAATTTTCTTCACAGTCAAACAGCAAAAGTCCTTTACATATATATAATGAATTAATAAACCCATCACAGTTGGTCAGCAGTGAACAGAGCTAAAACGCCACTTTGTCTTGTTAAATGCTCTCTCCTGAGTAGCCTCTTCCCCACACTGGGTTATCAACATGATAGCAAAGGAAATCAAACGTGTGCAAGTGGATGAACACACATTTGAAAATGGTCACTCTTATTTGTCCACCTCCTGTAACAGTTCAGGTCCGCATTAACAACATTTTTCTCCGTATTACCTTAATCAGCTTTGCGGCTGGTCTGACCACCGACGTGCTGAACTGACGCACCTGAAGAAACGGGGGAGCGGATTAAATAGCGGATATCAGTTATGCACAAATAACAGAAAGCGCGGTTTAGACGAGTCTAAGCCACACGTCGCTTGAAAAACGAATGATAAATAAATGTCAAATACACTTGCAACCATGAAAGGTAAAAAGATAACTGAAGTGAGCTGATACTTATATAACCTTCAATTTATGTGTGCACCTCTGCTCGATAAGCTGATACAACGGTAACTTGAAATATGGCTGACAGCAGATACGTTGGATAAGTCTGACTAAATAGGACAAGACAACTAGACAGGGAATTCGTTAACTATAAGCTATACACTGATATGAAATAACACATACATGTAACAAAGTACATGTGCCAGTTAGGCTGCTAGCCTGCTAACTAACGCTAGCATATCTAACTAGATACGCTGCCCGGTACGCTGCCCGGTAAGGCTAGCAGGCCGTTAAAAAGCTTTATACTACCGCCTCCTAGAATTGTGTATACTATAAACGATAGAATCAGTTTATTTTGTAGAAATCACTTCAGGATTGTTTGAAAATATACCGACTTCTTTTAGAAACATAAAGGTTTTTGGAATGTCATACCTGCAGCCCCAGTCCAAGTGCTGCCATTTTCTCCTGCGACTGTGTAGGTCAAATAAACTGCGCATGCGTGAAAGGCTTGCATAAAACACGTCAGCGCTGTCATTATGCATTGTGGGAAATGTAGTTGCCACAGTTTGTTGTCGTGGAAAATTACTAAGAGCTAGATGACCGGCAGTTAATCTAGAATAGGAAATGTGCAAACCGAAGTAGGTTGATTTCTGTTTTTATTGCATCTGTTGTTTGTTAAACAGAAATGTCTCCCCAGCAATAAAAAACCCCGCTAAATCTATAGTCTAACAAGGATAAGGATAAGAATAATTTTCAGGTGAATATAGAGCTTACCTGTCAAGAGAAAGAAAGAAGCATTTGGGCTTTGTCTTAAACAGACTTTACACCATGTCTATTTAGGGGGAACAGAATTAAGTATCTTGGATGTGTTAGTGGAATGTGACAACTCTAAAAATACTGTTGGAATTAGCAAGATACATTTAAAGTTAAATTAAGAACAAATTTTGTTCATGATTTCTTCTTGAAGTACAGTGTCTGATTTGAGGACTATATAGACATTTTAAATACTTTGAAAAGGTTGGCTTAAGCATTATTGCTTGGTCATAGTACAAAGCAGGATAGCACACGAAGTTCTGTTTGTATGTGGGCAACTTGTACAAATATATGTAATACAGCTTTTATTTGGAAAACTAACCTAGTTTGCTAGGCTTCCTTTGTGCATAGCTAACACTCAATAATGTTAGCTAGCCAGCCATACACTTGTGCAAGTATAACAAACCTCTCCCCTGATTGTAAAATTAAAATTAAATCATAAATTATTCTGGTCCCCGTGATCTTTGATGTTTTTTTTCCATTCCAAGTATAACCTCCAAGTCTACAAACATAAACTTGACAGGCCAGCCCCTCCTTCACTTATCTCACGTGGGGGGGCGTGTACTAAAAGGTATTGGCGTGGCTTTAAGACGTCTCACGTTAGTATTCCTCCACCAACTGAGGAAGAAGATGACAGAGACAGTCAGGAGGAGATCAAGGGAACAATTCATTAGGAAGCACAGAAGTAGCAGTTTGCGAACTATCATATATTAAAAAAACCCGACGGCATTTTGTAAGACGTGGACAAGTCGGCTCTTCCAATAGAAATAGCGAGAAACGTTTTCAGTTACATGTCGCTTCCGGAGTTGTTAACGTTAATTCATTCAGAGTGCTTCCTCAGATAGCAGCGTTTTTTATGGTTGAAAAGTCGTAGCAGTTGAAGTGGTAAGTTATATTCCTTCTGGTTGTCATCTACGTTAACAGGCAGTGAACTATAGACATACTGCATGGCAAATAAATTGGACAGATACGAGTAGTGTCAACGCGCTTGGTAGGTAGCATTAGCTAGCTAATGCACTAGAACTAAATATTTTGATTATGGCAATTATATGAAAGTGCGCATACTCGATTGTCCTTGCTGTTAGTTATTTGTATATTGCGCCGTTGATGTCCTTTACATTCTTCTCCTATACGTAAGAAATGGTCATTTATTCGCGTAATGTTCAAGTTGGACGACATTTACGATAGAAAATGTAGAAATATCGGCGGAATCGGAACTCTGGCGACTGCGAGCACCAGGCACCGTAGCTGGCTAGCTCGCTGACCACAGTTCTAGAAGATTCTAGAGACTTCCGTAGACCCCCTCAACTCTGGTGTGTTTCTGCTGGCTGAGGTACGTTAGTATGGAAGCCCATTCTCGCCACCTAAAATAATAATTTAAAAAACAGCACATATATATTTTTTTCTCATTATTATGTAAATTGCTATCTCATTATTTTGAGATACTAAGTCATTATTTTGAGATACTAAGTCATTATACTATACTATAGTATAGATACTTGGTATCAAAATAATTACTTAGTATCTCGAAATAATGAGATAGCAATTTACTTAATAATGAGAAAAAATATATATATATGTGCTGTTTTTTTAGGTGGCGGGAATGGGCTTCCATACTTTAGCGATAGATGGAGTGAGATTAAAACCTACCACGCCCCTCAGAGTTTTGACAGCACTGGACTTTCTAAAAATACACGCATTTTATCTGAAAGGGCAGTTATGGAATTTTTTCGCAAAAATATTAACCGTTTTCATTTGGCTCTAGCTGGTTACACACCAAGATATTTAATGAAAGCTTGAATTTCTAGTGTTTACCAGTAACACTCAGTGCGTGATGGCATGATAGCGAGGCATGTTGCTAAGGGTTACAAGAGCACGTACAAATGGCTGTCTGATTGAAGATGGTACGATTTGAATAAAATGTATGGAGAATCTAGACCCTTATCTCCTGCATGGGTGGCAACGTATCTAGTAATGGATTCAAGGAGGACAGAGCAAACTAACTTTATTAGGGCGTTGAATTACAGTAGTTGGTTACTTGCCCAACCTTATAACAGTTTTCTGACATATTATAATTATGCATTGTGTAGTTATCAAACACCCATAGGCTGACGGTGTAGTCATAGTCTCATGTGGTTAGTGTATGTGCTCTGCTGTTTACATTTGCTGCTGTTGTATATAATGACAAAATGACAAACCATTTACAATACAAATACTTAGTACTGGGTACAACATTCTTATTTGTTTGCAGTAATGAATGGGGGATGAACACTTGTTGTGTGCTCAAAGATCAAAATTGTCCATCTACCATATATTATTAAATGATGATGGATAATGACTTCCCCACTGGAATGAGTTATGCCATATGACATAAGCACCAAGAGAGGGCAGCAGTGCAGATGGGTTCTGAATTTGAATGACTAGCATGCAAGCTTGAAAATGGTTTCTCAGGCTTTATTTACCCTAGTTGTAAGCTGCTGCTGTCATGTTGTTGGTGAATATTCTCATGCTAAAAATGTATTTGTGTACTTAAAAGAAAATGTAAATTCTGTGACGTCCATTACTATAATTGCTTGAGACAGATCACTGATTAGTTTGCAGTTGGAAGAGGGGTGGATGTGGGGGGTGCATAGGTGCATACAATCTTAAATTCAAACATATCATAAATGCCAGTTAACCATGTATGCAGCATTATGCAATAAGATGATCACTGAATCTCCAGACACTTGATCCGTAATATGGTGCGGCAGTGAAGGGAAATGAAGGATCTGATTTGCATGCGTAGATAGTTCAGGCAGAAGAGGATGTAAATTATGATATTGAATGATGGCAGTGTTTATCCCACAACATTCAGTGACGTTTCGTGTCTTTGCATACCAATCTCATTGCGTCTTGGATGAAAATATTATTGAAAAATCTCTTTTTTTAAAATTTTGTTCACATTTGCTTATTGTTTTTATTAAAATGTGCTTTTTTTCCCTATATATCACTTATATTTGACAATTCCTTTTGTTGCAACAGGTCATGCATCAACTGAAAATCAACAATTTGTATATTGATGTATAATAATATATTGATTGTATAATTTAGTACTTTGCTGATTCTTTGTTTGTAATGATAGGTATATTATATAAATAGACAATCAAAAATGTATAGTGAAACACCTTACTAGGAAATATCATAAATTAGGCTAGTAGGTCAGTGTAGATGCTGATGACTAGTTAATCATGGAAAAATCAAATAATTTAAAAAATGAAGCTCTGTGGATGAATTTCAAAATTTGTCTGAGCCTGCAAACCAAAGTGTCATACCTTGGGCCTTCAGAAGCCCTGGGCTATATACTGTATCAGATTTGTAATGGGGGGGGGTTTGAAATGTGAAGGATGCAATAATTAAATCACAACACTGAATTTGTTGTTTTGTCATCATTACAGCTGTCCACTCATTACTTAATCTAATGATTGCACATCTCCCTCCCTGTCTGTCTCTTTCCCTCTCTTTTTGCTGTCTTGCAGGAATGTAAACTCTATCCTATATGCCTAATAGAGACCAGAGGAATCATCCCCAAAATACCTGCTGTGCGTCATGAGGGCACCGTTGGATGAACTAAACTTAAGTGCATCAAACTAAATAGAAAATCTCCTGACTGATATTGGATACATCTGTTTCCTTCCAGAAAGACAGCAAACCAAGAGATAAAAAGATTTTTCTTTTTTTGATAAGTTATTTAAAATAAAAATTTCCCCTAGGTGTTGTGTTTTGTGCTCTACCTAAAGCTCTTTAAACATGGGGGCAGCTATGGAGATGGCAGACATTGCCGTTGTTGCACTTTATTTCATTCTAGTGCTTGCCATTGGTTTTTTGGCCATGTGGAAGGCCAACCGTGGTACTGTTAGTGGCTACTTCTTGGCGGGACGATCTATGAACTGGGTAGTGATCGGAGCATCTCTGTTTGTCAGCAACATTGGCAGTGAGCACTTCATTGGCCTGGCAGGCTCAGGTGCAGCAAGTGGTTTTGCTGTAGGTGCCTGGGAGTTTAATGCTCTCCTTCTCCTTCAGCTCCTGGGCTGGGTATTCATCCCAGTCTACATCTACTCTGGTGTTTTCACCATGCCAGAGTACCTATGCAAACGTTATGGGGGCAAACGGCTTAAGGTTTACTTTGCTTGCCTTTCCCTCTTGCTCTACATCTTCACCAAACTCTCTGTGGACTTGTATGCAGGAGCGCTCTTCATCCAGGAGTCCTTAGGCTGGAACCTGTACCTGTCGATCATCTTGCTCATCACCATGACTGCACTGTTGACGGTAACGGGTGGTCTGGTTGCAGTGATCTATACCGACACAGTTCAGGCAGTGCTCATGATCTGTGGGGCTTTGACCCTCACTGTCATCAGCCTAGTCAAGATGGGAGGGCTGGATGGTGTTAGACAGAAATACATGGAGGCTGTTCCAAATGTCACAGCCATCCTCATCCACCACAACTATAGTTTCACGTACACCAATTCATGTCGCATTCACCCAAAGCCTGATTCTCTTAGGCTATTACGAGGGCCCCTTGACGAGGACATTCCCTGGCCAGGATTTCTGTTGGGCCAGACGCCAGCATCCATCTGGTACTGGTGTGCTGACCAGGTCATAGTACAGAGGGTGCTTGCTGCCAAGAACATCGCCCATGCCAAGGGTTCCACCCTCATGGCAGGATTACTCAAAGTTCTTCCCATGTTTGTCATCGTCATTCCAGGAATGATCTCCCGCATCATGTTTGCAGATGAGCTTGCGTGTATTGGCCCAGAACACTGCATGGCGGTGTGTGGGAGCCAAGCAGGCTGTTCCAACATTGCCTACCCTCGACTGGTCATGAGTGTAATGCCGGTGGGCTTGCGAGGGCTGATGATGGCCGTAATGATCGCTGCCCTCATGAGTGACCTGGACTCAATCTTCAACAGCGCGAGCACCATCTTCACCCTGGACATCTACAAGATGGTGCGGAAGTGTGCCTCCTCTCGTGAGCTGCTGGTGGTGGGCCGACTGTTTGTGATCTTCATGGTGACCATCAGCATCGCTTGGGTTCCTGTCATCATTGAGATGCAAGGTGGCCAAATGTACTTGTATATCCAGGAAATGGCGGGATACCTGACGCCACCCATCGCCGCGCTGTTCCTGCTTGGCGTCTTCTGGAAACGCTGCAATGAGACTGGTGCATTCTGGGGTGGCATGACGGGTTTTGTTCTGGGAGCTACACGTCTTCTCCTCGGATTTGCCTATCGTGAGCCTCAGTGCACTGAGCCAGACGACCGCCCTGCTTTCTTCAGGAAAGTACACTATATGTACATAGCTGCAGGGCTCTTCTGGATCTCTGGACTTGTGGCTGTGGTGGTCAGTCTTTGTACTCCTCCCCCAAAGAAAGAGATGATTGCACGTACAACTGTATGGGGGCTGCATAATATGGAAAAGCTACCGGTGACTTCGCGGGAAGACACCTACAAGCTGACCAGTCCGACCTACTGCAAAAGCAATGGCACGCAACAGAAAGACCTGCCTCTGAATGTCCAGAAAGCACGATGTCTTGATGACGGGGCTGATTTAAAGCTTCTGATGCCTTCCCCATGTGACCAGGTTCCTGCAACCCCTAGCACGAATGCACCCACTCCTGTGGATGTGTACAGCAACGGTCACGCAGAGCTGATGGGGCAGGAGGACAGTGGGCAAGGTGCGCTTGATAGGAGCCTCTGCCTTCGCCTGTTTGATTGGATCTGTGGGTATAAGGAGCAGGCTGCCACCTCTGCACCCAAAGTCATTGAGGATGAACAAGTTGTGAGGGCGATGCTTTATGAATCCCCCAAAGTCAAGCTTCTGCTAAACATGGGCCTCATAGTAGTCTGTGTGGTGGGAGTCTTTATGTTTGTCTACTTCTCACTGTAACATGATGATCTTGTAACTCATCGGACGGTGCACAAGACAGTATCAGTTTAAATGTTTTTGGGATCAGTTTAAATGTTTTTGATTTTATTTCTTTATTTTTTAACCCCCATGAGTGGGACTGGGAACTTCCTTTTGTTGAAGATAAGCTTTTCCCCTTTGTCTCAATATCAAATCACCAAATTTTAAAATATGGTCCAAAAGGAGTTACTGACATCAAAGTGACCAAACGCACTACTGAGACATTGGGGCATTTATTTTATTTCTTTACAAATGTATGTATTGTAGAAATCTGTGAATCCTGCCTTATTTAATGTAAGCACTCCCTTAACTAAAACCCTAGCTGACGTCCAGCACTTATTTCATTTGGGAATTGTTTTATGCCAGTGTGTATCGAATGAGGTGTAGGCTGTCTATTGTACATGCATTTACAGTTATTATTCCTTTAAGACTTACTGTATTTCTACATTTTGACAGCAAGGGTAAGTTTGTCAGTTTTATATATGGTTCTAATTATTGTTTGTAGAGCTTTGTACCATAACATGATGTGAAGTTTGTCTTTACTTACATGCTAGCATTAGCTTAAAAGTAAGTTTTTAAGTATGAGTGATCAGTCATTTTAGCTATAGACATCTTATGATTTTGTTGCAACGTGCAAAACATCCTCATCCTCTAAGAGCAATGTTTTGTGCATAAAGGTGTTCTGTAGAAACCACCAATTTGCCTTCTCTTTAAGTAGGGAGAATAAATTTTAAAAGCACATCCTCGTTATTTGGGGGATTTAATGAAATCATGTGTGAAATTGGTGAAAGTGACCAATGTCTCAACAGTCTTGTAATCAACACAAATGCGTACCATAACAGTGCAGCCTATTTTCCTAAGGAAGTGGAGTAGTTGTCTCCCTCAGGAAAACTACTGGCCAGAAGCAGTGGAATTTGAGTAATATGTGAATGCATATGATGGTATCCCAAACTGGGTTGGGATATCAAATTTTGATTGCTATGCAAAATACTATTTAGTTCTTCTATAGGAAGACTTTTAATTTGTGGTTGCAGGAACAGACATTGTCTGTCGTACTGTTTCAGAAAGCACTGTGTTTGTTTTTTTTTGTGGATGTTGGTTGTTGGCTGCAGACAAATGAAGGCATGAAGGGAGGGTAACCAAAGATAGCTGTTTTGTGGTCGCAGTACACAATATCTGTGTATACCATTGCTGAACACTTTGCAGACATGTTGCCCTCCTGGTTGTGTGGTTCAATAATATTAGCAGTACAGTATATGCAGGAGATTTGTACTGTTGTCTGCTGAGTAAACACCTCCCAGGTCCAATTGGAACGTAGCTGTTTTGAACATTAAAATATCAAGCTGCAATTTTTTTGCTAGTACTGAATGGAACTCTGGTCTGTTTTTACAAAGGGTGCTTGCTTTCATGCTTTCTGTTCATCTACTGTTAATTGGCATCTAAAAGGGCTGCTCTTAGTCCTCAAAGTTTAGTCCAGAAGGTCCCGAAGGGACCCTATGATTTAAGTGCAAGTTGGAGTAAGTGTATTCCTAGCTTGTGGTTCACCAGAAAGACGTATGTGATTGAATGACAAAAATGTGCAAACTTGTTTTGTTTTGTTTTTTAACAGTGATGGAAAATGCAAAACAAAAGATTTAAATGTTTTGATTGTGTTTTTTTGTTCTAAAGTGAATGGGTTAGTCTAAATGGAGCTGTTACATGTTCATTAAAAACATGCTTGGTTTGGTGGACCGCAGTTCTTGGACAGGAATTTACTACTGTACCACTTTGTCCAGATCTATCTGGGCATTAGCAGAACTAGCAAAGTATATGCTGTGATAACATGCGTCCGTCCATGAACGTCACATGAACAGCTTCTTTCTGTGTAGTGTTTTTTTGCACAAACAAGTGACCGAATGAGTCAAGTGGCAGCAAATTTAATCTTCCTCCTTAAATTGTTACTTGGGGTGTTTGAGAGAGGTTGAATTTGAATCCTTAAATCCCCATAGAATATATTTTCAGTTTATGTAGTAATTTAAAACAAAATACAGCGTAAGGGGGGTGATGGGGGTTCTGACTGGGAACATGCAGAAGGAACGACTCTGAGGAGAGAGCCCTCTTCCCAAAGCTTTGAACTACTGGAATCATCTTAACACAAAGAGAATTCAATTTAATACTCACTGCTTTCTTTTAAAAGCGATCTCTGTGTAATAATGCTTGTGGGAAACATTCCTTATTCAAATTGACATTCATTTTATTCATACGTACTTCCTGTATGAAGAGTGTGGTCTATTAGGACCAACTTACATGTGTTGGGGTCCAGTCAGGCTTTCTATGTCATGAATAAGTTAAATGAGAGTTAATAATGAGTGAAGCAGTTATTTGCTGTGTCACCCTCTCATTGGTTCTACTGATGTCTCAATTCACTGGGACCCTCTGGGACTTTCCATCTGGGCGTGAGCGTCTGCTTTTATTCCCATTTATTTCATATGTTTGGTTTTGATTTTTTTTCTCTTTGGTTGTTTTTTGGATGACTGGAAAAGCGCTGTAACAAATTTTATTTGGAGTCACTTTAGTAAATATTTATAAAGCCAAATGTGTCTTTCTTTAAAATGTGTTGTTCTTTTGAACTTAGATTTCAGAGTTTTCAACAATGCATTTACCAATATCTATATTCCCAGTAAATAAGAAAAGATTTCACTCAGTGGAGTTGCTGAATCATTGAACGAGGCTCTAATGCCGCTGTATGCCATATTGACCGGTACGTGTTTTGCTTTCTTGTGCATCTTCACTGTGTTGCTGACATCTGGAGGCATCAAAGCCGCAGATGTACAGTGATCCTTGTTTGTCCAACCATCAACAAGTAGATGTAAACATCTGCAATATTAAGAAAATAAAGGAAACTTTGACATGGACAATTATCTGTGGGCCCTCCTCATTTGTCTCTGTATTTATTTTTACTGCCTTTTCACATATAGCCACAGACACATCAAAACTTTGGAAAGGTGTCATTAAAACATACAAATGGAGCAATAAAGAACATCAAACCATTTGCATTGTTTTTCTGATACACCACACATGTATTACAGTAATAATAAGATGGCAAGGGTTCAGATAAATATTTCTCACCACAGTCTTAACTACAGGTGCTTTTCTCAACCTGTTCCCCATCGCATTGTGAGGCTTCAAACAGGAAGTTTCGGCTGGAAGTGGCCACTGAGCTTACAGAAAGGCATAAAAGTCGACGTCCTTTGGCCATATCCCACAGCTTCATTGTGAACAGTACTCCGCACAACTAGATGATGAATGACACACAACTCCAGGCACATTTTAGGGTTGGTGAGAAGCACCAAAGTGTCATGTCAGACCATTTAAAACCATTTACATCAGAGCAGTCTGCGTGCTAGATGACTTACAAGGGCACCCGACCACGCCACAGGGGCAGGTGTCATCGTCTTGCATGGTCTGGGAGCATTTACTCTAGACGAGGGACCAGTGGGCCTCAGTGGTGTTCACAGATGAGCAGCAATGATAGCTGCCAACAAAATTGGAGATGTCAAGGAGAGTGCTATTGCATCAGCCACTGTTGTCACCAGACGAGCCTTTGGTGGTGGTGGTACAGTGTGGGCAGGGGCATAGCAGCAAGTTCTGGGCCCTGTACACTCTCAATGTCAGTGGGCCCCTATAAAGGCCAGTAAAAGAGGCACATGAGCAAAAGAATGGGCCCCTTTCCCTACTTGGGCCCTGGGTAGTCAGGTCCACTTTTCACCCCACTACTACCACGCCCATGAGTGTGGGTAGGTATGTCTAGTCAATACAGAACTGCCCTACACTTTGACAAGCCCATACTATTTGGAAAAACATCATTAATCCAGTCATTGTGCCTCTCCATGAACAACACAGGCCTAATTTCATCTTCATGGACGACAATGCCCCAGCTCATTGAGGTCGCATCATTAGGGAATGGCTGCTGGACACTGGGGTACCTCAAACGGAGTGGACTGCACTTTCTCCAGACCTCAATCCCATAGAAAACCTGTGGGATGAGCCGAGGTGTCGTGTAGAGGCTCCTGACTCTGTACCCCAGAACCTCGATAATAATCTCTGGGCGGCCATGCCTCAGCAGACACTAAGACGACCTGTGAACAGCATGAGAGGTCGTCGTCGAGATCTAGTTGATGCTCAAGGGTTATATACCCACCAGTGTTGACTTTTTGCATAATTTTTACCCAAAAGCCAAATATCCCTAACTTTATCCCTAACTTTTTATAGGTTGGCTTCACTTGCAGGTTGAGTGAGTTGGAGATGAGATAAGCAGATCAGGTTTATTCGGTGCAGGTTAATCTATGACCAAATGGAAAACTTTACCTACAACTTTTAAAGGCTTTCTGTGCTCAGCTGACATTTGTTAAGGTCATTATTGTATTAAATCGGTTCTCATCACATTCACGTTTCTCTTATCCGGGTGTAGGTAAATGGAAAGGCTGGACTTCATATCACATACTTGTACAGATGTAGTGTTCCTGCTGACAAACCTTCAGGATGGCACAAGTTCTGATTATTTTTAGCCTGTTTTGTCTTCGTGGAACAGTACTATGGCATTTTCTTTCAGTTCTTCATTTGCCACACACATTCTGTCCTTGGTCTTTGCATTCCCATTCCTGCGTGCATTTTTGTTTAGCCACACCCACTCTTCCTTTTGTTTCTCTGTGCCTGTCAATCTCCAACCCAGTACATTTCCACTGATAGCTTTCATGTTGCTCTGTGATGGAAGGCATAATGAAGCTTGAGTGAGTGAAAGGTCTTACACTTGTAAATGCTTGTGCGGGTTGTCCCTCCGCTCATAACCTCCAAATACAGATTATTTCCTTGGACTACCCAAAAGCTCCGTGCACAGACTTTACCAGTGTTGTTTTCGGTTTCTTTACTGAAAATCTCAAAGCATGTGTACCTTGCTGGAGAGGGGAAGAATAAATAGGTAGTTCTATTGTGTGGTGTTAATCTAGGAAGAGTGTGTTAAAACAACCATCCTTGGATAATCACATAGGGATTATTGTGATGTGGACTGTATGCAACATTAGGTTGAATAATGCCAAATGCTATGTGTACATGTGCCATGGCCCATGTCTCCAATCCATATAAATGAGCACTAAGAAGAAGTGTCTGAAAAAGTGCAAAAAAAGTGCATTAACTCATGATTTGTTGCACTGAGATACAGATCTGGGCATTAGTAAGACTTAATCTCATAGATTACTCTATAATCTTCCATTCTTTTGTGGTATATCACTTGAAGTGATTTGTGTTGATTTGGAGGGCACCAATAACTCACTATACTTTATCACTATACTAATCTGCTGCTGGTAACCTGACCCCAAATTCTTTGATGGCTTGCGCAGATGTTTCTAACTGTGTCCATACAACCCAGTTGTTCTAATCCCCACCGTATATTAGACCAGCCGGATGTCGCCACGCAGAGGGCCAATGTTCTTGTGCAGGTCTGTGCTGCTTCAGTCCTGCTTACTGCATTTACCATTTAACTCAAGTTTCTCTGACATATTCTCACTCCCTTTGCTCTCTCACTTGTTCTCCCTGTCACACTCCCCCTCTCTCTCTCTCTCTCTCTCTCTCTCTCTCTCTCTCTCTCTCTCTCTCTCTCTCTCTCTCTCTCTCTCTCTCTCTCTCTCTCTCTCTCTCACACACACACACCCTCTCTGCTCATGGGTGGGTGCTGCTATTTCAGACAGTGGAAAAGTACTGGCCGTCAGAACGGTGCAGTGGGCTGCCCTTTGTTCATTGTGGACTCAGACAACCAGCAAGAAGCAGCAGCTATATTCAACATCCAGCACTCATCCAGTATCTGCAAGACACAATTCACCTACTTTCCTCCCCTCCTTTATTTCCATACTATGAGATAGCCGATTCCATGGCACACTGAATATAGAAATGGCTTTTTGCATTTCAATTCTCAAAATACCCACAGAGTAGACATGCTACCTTGGTTGATTAAGTATTTGCATTTTAAGTCAAAGACAAGGTCGTTTCGGTGACAAATAAAGGAATTTCTGGACTGTTAATGGTCATCTTGCTAACGAGGGGTGCTGATTACCTTTAATGTTTCCTTTAAGTCAGTAAGGGTCAGTGAACAATTAACTACTTTCACTAATATATATGCACACAGTTTTGTAATTGTGCTATATATAATATTTGCTTGTTTAAGTAAAAATACTCTTAACTAAAGTTACATTTTAGTAAATATTTAAGGTATTCTGATTTCTGTTTTTTTAGGCCAATGTCTCTATTATTCGAATAAAATTGAAAGAGCTTCATCTCCATCTAATCCTAGGGCTGTCGCAATAACCGCGATATTGTAATACCGCGATATTCACCTGCCAACCGCAGGGAATTCCAAGCAACCGTCACACCGCGATGTTCGTGTTTTCTTTTTTTCCACAAGGTTCTTCTTGTTTTACACGTAAGCCACTTCGCTGCGTGTGCGGTGGATGTTAATTACTATTTAAAAACGTTCGTATCCGTTGCTTCTGAGTGGCCTTTTTATGGAAACAATTGCGGCTACTCTGGTCGCAAAACCAAATGTGACTTCGCCAGTTTGGGAGCATTTCGGCTTTCAACCGAATGAAAAGAGAGAGCCGGACAATTTAGACGAGGCAATATGCAAAATCTGTGCGCGAAAGGTTGCTGTGAAACGGGGAAACTAAGAGAGCTCGCGCACATGCCGAGCTCGAGCTACCTGCACGAGCCCTAACGCAGATCCCATCGCCTGGTGGCGCGACAACCAGGTTAGATTTCCTCTGCTTTCTAAAGTGTCCCGCAAGTACATGTGTATTTGTGCAACGAGCACACCACCAGAGAGAGTTTTTAGTGCTGCCGGAAACATTGTTACCCCACTTAGATCCTCTCTGAAACCACATAAGGTGAACATGTTGGTTTCCTAGCACGTAACAAGGACATGATAACGCCGGACTAAACCTAGACTTTATTACTAAAGGAAGGGTTTCGTTTTTCTTCTTTTTTTTAAACGAATTCTGATCTCATGTGCTCAAGTTTTTTTGCCTTCTTTGCACAGCGCAGATCAATCGTAGGCTATAAGCTGGACTTTGTTTCCATGAAAGAGTAAAGGAGCGTTCTTATTGCGCGTCATTAGCCTTACGTGCTCTGCATTTAACAATAAGGACTGTTTAATTTGTCCTACAACTGTGTCGGCTTTGTTATAAAAATATAATATTCTTAATAACAACTGCAATAAAAACGTGTTTATAATAGCACTTAAATCAGGATATGTTTGTGAAAACAACAAAAATGGCGATAATACCGCATATCGCGGTGTGGAGCCCTGTTAATTTACCGCAGTGGAAATTCTTACACCGCGACAGCCCTATCTAATCCTCAACATAAAACATTTTATGAAATTTTATTTTTGCACAAAACTGGATGCAATGTACTAACTCCCATAATCAGAGCCCTGACCATCAAAACTATTAGACAGTGATGTCTTTTGAGAGAAGTGAGTTTGTTTCTTGAGTAGTTAAATGAAAACTGAATTGGATTCTGGTTCTGGTGGTCTACACATTATGCATTGCTGTACAAGTACTATAAAGCCTCTAAGATACAGGATACATTTTTCAGGTAGTAGTGGCATTCAACCCTTGAGAGAGTGCACTTTTCCCACAATTGGTCATGATTTCATGCTTGACAACATTACTAGACAGTTTGAGTTTTTGGTCATTAAACCCTCACCCCTTCTTACAGTGGGCCAACTTCCACTGTCTAAAGCTCAGACCATTATGCTGAAAGAATCAAGGGTATTTCTGAACAAAGCGGGATACATTTTGTGAAATGTTGTTGATATTTGGATGATATATGTACATGCATGAGCATATGTACATGCATGAGTGGATGATTCGGTAAGTATACGTGCTTCACTGGGTGGCAGCTCTGCTAGTCTGGTCTTGCATCTGCCTTCAGCAAAAACAATGCTGCACTGTCACTCCTAAACAAACATTCACATGTAAGTGTGCCAGGCTAATTAATCATATTTCAGAGCATCTGATCTGGCACTGTGCCTCTTTCATTGCAATGACAAACAGACGCTAGATTCAGTGTGATGACAAAATAATGTATTTGTTGCATAGCTGAGGTGAGCCCAGAAAGTGTGTGTGTGGAACTGTGGGAGAGGCTCTCTCATGGGTCACTCTCCTAAGCAGTTCAGAGACTGTAACAATCACACAAACATGTAAACATTTCTTTCAGTGTTGTGTATTTGTATTAGATAATTTTATTAAGTTGTGCCTAAAGAGTCTATGTGCTTACTTCACCCTGATCTCTGATACTGTAAATGTCATACATAATTTTGTAATCCCCCTGCACAAAACATAGAAGTAGAACTATTATTAGTATATGTGAGTATATGTGACTCATCATCTGACATGTGCCAAACGATAAAAACAGCAATATATTAAAGACATGTTTGTTTAATGGTTAGTGATTAATAGTGAAGTAATGTAATCCTGCCAGAATCAGACAGACAGGAGTGTAGAGAGATCACCAAAACAGGCAGGACAGAAGATAAGCCTGCTGGTCACAGCGAGTGACTTCCACAACTCCACATGGCCCCTACCAACTCTGCCCTTCCTGCCGAACCCATACATGGATTCCAGTCATTCCCCGAATTTCATAAGGGCAGCTGGTGGATTTGCAGCAACAATGGCCAAAGATTCCCGTCATAAAACAATCATTCCACAGAGAACCATCTGAAAGTGAAAAGGATTCGTGAGCAGTTGTGGGATTCAGCAGGCTATGGACGTCTAAGATAATGAGGCAGTGTGAGGGAAGAAAGTCAGGAAGCTGCAGTCACCAGCTGGTCTGGACGTTGGACGTTACCAGAGTAGATCAGATGAGGAACAGCCATAAGTGCACAAGCCTTCTAATCACACTGAAGCTTCATCTAAAATGTTCAGTGTAAAGTTCTGGAGTTCACTGGAAATCCATTTGTACTTGTGTTTAAAATGCTAGGGTTAGGGTAAGGGAAGTCTTAGGTGTCAAAGGGTCTTCAATAAGAAGAGAGTGGTTTGAGGGTCTCATTGTACTGATAAAACAGACAAAATTGAAATGATACCTTTGGCTAAAGGGTAGGCTGGTTGCTGTGGTGTCATGATGCCATAGGTGTGTTACTTTCCATTTTGAGAGAATTTCACTTGCTATTGCTTACATGGCAAGCAGTACAGTGCCATTACCATCCTAAATGTGCTACTGACAAAACCACACGTCCTAATCTTGAGGTCATAAAGGCATGTCAGCTTTTCCCCAAACCCAATGACCTTGACTCATCGTCTGTCATGGGATGTTTGTTTGTCAGTCTAATCATGTTAATTTAAGGAGTGATTTTTTCAACAGCCAATAGGAAAGCAGCAAACATTACAGCTGCCTTAGTATTGCTGTCATGCATCTCCTTTGTGTATGGCTGGCACCTTCAGGGTTGGAAATATACTGAAAGATCAACAGCCAGAATGCTGCAAACTTATCTTAGCTGGGAGGAGCAGTGGGAGGGGAGGGGTCAGAAATGTGGAAAAGTTGGTGGAAAAGTACTGTACTTATTATGATTGTTCATGCATATATGTGCTAATACACCAAACCTCTCATTGCTTTTATATTATCGGTGTCAGAACTTAGTATTATCTGGTCATTAACTCAGAATCCACCACCATATATTTTCACTACTTCATGTTGTCTTCTGTGTTAGAGATATTAAAGTAACTTTTTCAGTGGTGATTCATCATTTTGTTAAATAATGGTCACATGTTCAAAGCATGAGGCAGTACGGCAGGACTGTAATTTGATCTTCAAATGCACCTTTCAGTTGCAGTTGACTGAAGGATAGGGTTAGTATTTGCACAGGAGAGTCTAATCAAACATGCAGTGAGAGTTGAGCTTCAGGTTACTAATCTACTTCTTTAGTTACAGTGGCCAATAGAGGAAAGGCAAGCAAGTCATCACAAGACTTAACAGTCACACTCTTATGATCAGGGCAGTCGCGGTAACCAAACTAGCCCATTAGAATGTGTGATGTGTTAATGTGAATCACTTTTTCCTTTTGGTTACAGGCTACTATTAAGAATACAGAACACATGTGTACACTTTACAGAAAATGGTACATTAAAGAATAAATGTTACCACAGAATATTATAAATATTAGAAATATCAGGCATCCATCGATAAATCGTTGCTATTGAAGCTAATTCTGAAATGTTTTGCAAACCATATGATCGGGAAAGGACATAAAGAGGCCATTTTCTGACTGTTGATCCGGGGCTAGTTGTCGCTGTATCTAGCCCTCCTGTGAAGGAACAGGTTCCTACATGTATGTACCAAAGCAAACACAACAGAGAGAATTATACAACATGAACATTGACCTTGTGATACTGCATTTGTCATTTATGTGAGAAAACTAATAATCAATCATTAATGAAAACTTATTAATTATTACCTTCATCACAATGTTACTGTATGTTCAATATTCTTCATAAAGTTGCTATACTTAGTTACCATGATACAGCTTCTGACGCCTCCCTCGGGCGTGTCTGTATGCGTGTTTATGCGTGTGTCTACGTGTGCTTGTGTTTATGCGTGTGCCCACGTGTGCCTGTGTTTATGTGTTTGTCCACGTGTGCCTGTGTTTATGCGTGTGCCCATGTGTGCCAGTGTTTATGCGTGTGTCCACGTGTGCCTGTGTTTATGCATGTGTCCACATGTGCCTGTGTTTATGCGTGTGCTTTGGCATATGTGTGTGTGTTCATCGTCGTTGTTTGTATCACCTGTTCCTTGTCTCGTTAATGTTACGTGTCTGCTCTGTGTTCGTGTGTTTAGGTGTGTGTCCATTTCAGTGTCTTTGTCCGTTGTCTGACTTTCGTCCCGCTGTGTACACATGTTTATGTTTACCACAGTGACACTAATTAAAACCTTTATGATACGGAGCTGTGGATTACTTGCACTTAATAATAATAATAATAATAATAATGCATTTTGTTTAATGGCGCTTTTCTAGCACCCAAGGACACCGTACAATAAAAGACAATAATAAAATTAGACAAAGGAAATAAACATTAAAGATAAAACTAAATAAAATAAAATATTCCAATCAAGACAGAGGAAGTTTTATAAAGAAAATGCAATTTTAAACAGATGAGTTTTGAGTCTGGATTTAAATTTTGTGAGTGAGTCTGTATTCCGGAGTACAGGTGGTAGTGAGTTCCAGAGTCGGGGAGCAGAGTGGCTGAATGCCGAAGGTGGAAATAAGCAGACCGGGTTATGTTATTGATGTGTGATTGAAATGATAGAGTGCTGTTGAGAATGACACCCAGACTCTTAACCTGAGGGGAAGGGGAAACTGAACAGTTATCGATGATTAAGGAAAAACTGTTAACTTTGGATAGTGATGCTTTTGTACCTATGAGAAGAACCTCAGTTTTATCACTGTTTAGTTTAAGGAAATTTGTAGTAAACCAGGATTTTATTTCTGCTAAGCAGTCTGTGAGGGTGGAAGTCTGGAGGCTGGGGGACGGTTTACTGGAGATGTAGAGCTGGGTGTCATCCGCATAGCAATGAAAACTGATATTATATTTACGGAAGATATTGCCAAGGGGAAGGAGGTAGATAATGAAAAGAAGGGGGCCCAGGACAGAGCCCTGGGGCACACCTGACGTAACAGAGGAAGGCTGGGATATGTATGATTTAACCTGGATGACCTGAGTGCGGCCAGAGAGGTAAGATTTAAACCATTTGAGTACGATATGACGTAAACTGATGGAATATAGCCTATTGAGAAGGGTGGTGTGACAAATGGTATCAAAGGCCGCACTCAGGTCGAGAAGGATGAGAATAAAAAGCATGTGGAAAATTTCAACAACACTACCAGGATGAATTAAAGATTGCTTTGTGCAATTAAGCAGTTTCCATCACTGCAATGCTCTTCTGTATGCAGATTTCAGTAATAGGAATGTAGTGGCTCATATTTAAACAATATATTACCCTTGAGAAAAGAAGATCATGTAGGTCTTCAAAGTGCATGGCTACAGTGACTGTTAATGTATTGGTATGTTATGATTTGATTTGATATGAGAATATGAGCTGTCATGTTACATAACAAAGAAGGTAATACATTTGCTTGCTAGCACAAGCTTCTGTTCTGAGTGGCATTTTAGCAAACAAACGTGAATTACATAATTTCAATATTCATATGTGCAGTTTGTGTAACATTTCCAGGCATTTTGGCCTGAGGCGTGTGTTGCTGTATTGCTCATACCCACCTGACTGCATGTTTTGCTTCTTTCTTACATTCCCTTCAGCTGACTCCTGTGGTCTGTCTTCATTCCCACTTCTCGTGAGCTGTAACCTTCCCAAAGGGTTGTACAGAATGCTTGTTCAGGTGTTTTCACGTTAAAAGGGCAAATGTGTATGTGTGTGTGTTAGAGAGAGAACGAGAGAGAGTGAGAGGTGGGTGGGGTACAGTAGGAATGGCACATCTGAGATTTGTTGAGATATTAGATTAGTTGCTCTTTGTGTGTCAGCGGAAAATTCCATCTTCTCTCTCTCTCTCCCTCTCTCTCTCTCTCTCTCTCTCTCTCTCTCTCTCTCTCTCTTTCTCTGGTAAGGCACCTTGATGACATTTAAAGAATGTCTGAAAGAGAATGTGAAAACACGAAGGGCAGCAAAATCCACAGTCCGCTTCCCCGGGGTTGAGAGGGACACAGAGCCCCCCTGGACCACTGCAGTTAGTGGACAAATGAATCAATCCTCCCAGCCTGGTATCTCACAAGTCTGCTAAGCCTGTTTCAACACTTAAAATTAAAACAGTAAAAACCTAGAGAGTCTGTAACATGCCAGGAAGTCAAATATTAAAAGGCTTATTTTTCCCACTTAAATCTTCAATAATGAAGGATCTTTGCTAATGGTAACACACAATCTTGTTTTGGCACATAGCTGACACTTAAATTTATTGGCCACGTTATTAAGTAGAATGTAACCAGGCACAGGGCAGCTACGCCGTAGCCCGCTCACTACTGGGGTGTTTAGAGATAATTTGTTTAAAAAATTTAAATTGATGTTTTGACTGTGTGGATGAGCCCTTAAATTCATTTAACTTTGTGTGTTCAGCAAACAACAACCTCTGGTATTAAGACTGTGATAGGCATGGAACATGCAGGAACCCAAGCAAGTAAACCTGATTCTCAGACTGAAGAGTTTAATGGAAAGAAACATAAACAAGGTCTAAAGAAATCCAACGTAACATGAGTGACCGACATGACGTCATGCCCACAGAAAGGGCTTAGTAAGCAACAACAGAGCACAGGTGACATTGTGAATGAGACTCACCATGAACCATCTGTGTGGGGTGTAGCATATAACCAAAACATGAACAAAAGAATAAAACATAAACAAAAGGCCATATGGATGGAACCACCGTCATACGGAGACCGCAGGTGAGGGCACAAATTAATGTCTTCAGTTGAAGAGTTTAATGAAATGAAGGCTGTGACACTGAACACAAGCATGCACTAACCACAACTAAAGGAAGCCAACATAACATTAGCAACTGACAGTTGGTCATGCCAACACGATGCCAACATGAGATAACGACTCGCAAGTCACGTCGCAAATGAAGCTCGATCCTGTGGGTGGTGTGGCACATAACCAAAACAGACAACACATGGAGTAGAAAAGCGCAGCAAATACCAAGTGTCCATGTGGACGGCACCACCACCAGACGGAGGATGCACTGTCAAAGAAACATCCACCTACAGGCAATAATGCAGGTGTATCTGAATTGTTAAAGAACACTTAAGCTGTCTTTGCATCCTGATGGTTGTCACTACAACCAATTCTTTAAGGGAAATAGTGAAAATGACCTGTACTCTGTCATTAGAAACACAAAAATTCAAGATGGTTGTATGAAAGGCCTCTTCAGCAAACATAACAGGGAAAATTAGTTCTGTCGCTGTGCATGACTAAGACCATCTGCTTTACAATGAAGGAGAGCTGGAACCCATGACCAGGTATGTATATGCAAATACATATTTACAGATATATCATACATTTGATGTATTTTATACAACCCACACACACCTGAGTAGTTAATTTCTACAGAATGACACCAACCCCTCCTACTAATACATAAATCTGTATTCTCCCCAAAACCAAAAATTGCTTACACCCTCAACCAACAGACTCAGCATGGTTGATCTTATTGGGTGTCACTATTTAAAGCAGTCTTACAGATGTGCTTAACAAAGGCCATCCTCAACTTTATCTGCTCATTTATTAATGTGTATTAATAATATCCAGCTAACAACTGGATATTATTTCTAAACCACATCACTCCTGAAAGAAACGTTATAACATCATGATGTTATATGTATTACCTAAAGCTGTAGTTTGTAAAGATTCTAAGGTTTTTTCTGGTCCCACTGTACAGAAAGACACTGTACAGGGAAACACCCAGGTGGAGTAATGGTTACTGTTTGTGGCCCTGTTGCTATGGTGTTGATACAGGACAACAGGACACTCCCCAGTGCATCATGGGATTCCCTGCATTTTTTTTCCTTTGAATAGCAGTTACACATCAAGTCCTTTATGTATTTGTTTTGACATGTTGTAGATTATTGTTCTTTAGTAGAGCATTAAATCTGATAATAGATCTGGTATTAGATTATGACAGCTGTGTTCTGTGGTCTGTATAGGTTGAGAATGGCTGACATAATGGAAGAACATAAAGATAAAACAGCAGAAAACTGTCAACACTGACAGGATACTGTCAAGACTATGAGGCGGAGCCTGAGCAAAAGGGGTGGAGCTGACTGATGGTTCGATTGTCACTCACTCGAATACGGCTTTCACTCTGCAGAGTGTTTTTGACCTTAATAAATGCTCTGTCCCCATAGCTACACTTAATTACCTACTTCAATCCTCACCTCAATTCATTTTCAGTACATCAGAATTCACTACTCTTACTCATGTTTTTAATTGAAAAGAGAGCAGCCTTTGCAAATGCTTTATAATCGTATTAATGTCCTCTGATGGACTACAAAACCCATCTTGCATCCATTTAACCTGAATGTTAAACTCTTGCTTTGTGTCCTGCAGTACAAACCACAATTTACAGGGTGGGCATTTGGTTGTTGTAGTTAATGTTTCACTATTCCATTATTTCTTGCAGTAAAACATCACCACTGCTGCTTAGCTGCATCCCGTCTTTAATCAAACCTTCGACAAATCTTGTTTTCTGTTTTACTCATTTAGAAGGACTTCTGTTAGCATGTGATCCATGACCCCAGGACAACAAAGTTTGCACATAACTGAAGCAACACACAATTATGTTAGTTACATTTAACAAAAAATTCTTACAAGGCATTATCTCAGTTCAGTTATACACATTTACACTATATGGTAAGTCTACATGTAGTACATACTCATGGTATTTGTATGACATGGTAAGTATGGAATATGGTATATATATAACCCTTGTTCAGATTTTAGGTTGCTGGGATTAGGCTCCAGACCCATTAGAAAGTGTGCCCCCTGAGCACTAATGTTGCATTATAATATCGACATTTATATTTCTATTATAGGGACTTTAGATTGCCCCCCCGTGACCCCGACTAGCGGGATTAAGCGGTTCAGATAATGGATGGATGGATGGATAGATTAAAATATTCCAGAGCAGAATGTATCAATAAAGAACTGGGTTGGACTGAAATAAGAAGCTAAAAATCTCTATTTATAAAGCTATCAAATCTCCCAGGCTGAGCCAGGACGTTGCTGGGTCTGGCAGATTGACACCTGTATTTGGAAGAGTCTCTAATCCCTAAACTCGTCTCATGTGGAAGAACGTTCTACTGGGATCAGCAGAGTTTTATGCAGGCGGCATCATTTACTATGTATATTCTTGATGTTGTATATGAAAGTACCTTCAACAACTGATACCGATCTGGACACGATCTGATCTAGATACCGATCTGGACACAAACCTGTTTATCATCTTCACAAGCCTTTTATGGTTAAGTGTATTTGGAGTTTGTCTATGCATTTACCATACTGTTGATCACAATACCAACACTAATCTGTACCACTTCTGATATATTACATTTTGTGCACATTTCAATTGATAGAAGCTTTTACTATATACTGTCACTTCAGTTCCTTTCTGGTCTCTAGCTCACACCAAACCCAGGAAAATAAAACCGACATGCTGGGATGCCCTGGTCCAAACAAGCCACCCTAAGTGATTATGCTGCTCACCCAAGTTTGAGTTTTGGGCTTGTTTTTTGGACAGGACCCTGTGGACTTTGGAAACTGTCTGCATTCCTGCTCCAGTATAAATAGATTTTTGGAGCAGTTTGAAGTCCCAGTGGCTTTTGTGGGATGGGGCAGCTTTCTGATCACTTATAACCTTGTCCCTGTCTTGATTTGTTTATCACAGAAAGCCACGTTTATTTCCAGCAGATTTTATAATAACTGCTTAGAGATGACATGAGTGCAGTAATGAAAACATTCATGAAGATACACTTAAGGCTCTACTAAAACAATAAAAACATTTGAATTTTGGTTGCACAGCAGGTCTAGATTTGGAGTATGCAGTTTATGGGATTTCATAAAACCCTCACAGAACTTGTCAAAACTATGCCACAACCACATCAAGGCATTATTTCATTAGCCAACATTTCTCAGCTTAGCCAAATCATTTGAACATTTATTCCCCAGAGACAGAAGGGACATCACTGTTGATGACTGTTGACTTTTGACTCAAGTTCTGCAATTAACTGATAAATTTGGCCCTCCCGCATGGAGCACGTCTGGGTTTACATTACTAACAGAGAGTGTGGAGAAGTGGGCATGGCCTTTAGCACTGTTGTGGTCTGATAGCCTCTGAGGTGATCTGCAGTAGCCCTCTGTCCTGTAGGACAGATGTTTGGAATCAGGCAGTTCAGAAAAACCTGTTTTAGACAGGCCTGAAAATAAGCTATAACAGCCTTAAGCTTTAACCTGTCAAGTGTACTGTAAATTCGTCTGTCAAGTATATGGTGAATGATTTGTTAATAAGTGGAATTTATGTATACTTTTGTTTTCTCAAGGACTGCTTTTGGCAAACATGCTCGCCCTAATCCCTCCTGTTCTGTGGGCTGGTAAAACGGGCACATGAACAGTGAGGGGCAGCAATCCAACATACACCAGGTTAAGTTGTGGAAAGAAAAATGCAGTGAACCATTAAGAAAAATGTGATGCGTCTTTTTTGGTACCTGTTAACTCACTGACATATGAACGCAAGACTGCCCCCTGCAGTAAATACTAGAGATCTGCAGTATGAACAGTAGCCTCGTGGTCATGCCATACATGAAAAAAAGTAAAAATGGCAAAAGAAATTTGCACAAGATACAGCTTACTTTCTATTTAAAAGTCAAGAATTGAAAATTTGAAGGCATCCCAGACACTTCTTAAGTTGTTTTATGATGAAAATGTATAAATTAAAATTCTATATATAAATTTAAAGTATTTGAACAACATCTCTCTCTCTCTCTCTCTCTCTCTCTCTCTCTCACACACACACACACACACACACACACACACAAACATGACACACACATAAGAAAAATATAGACTTAAAAAACAGAATTAATACAGCCTTTCAAGCTCATGTTTAAATCAAATAACTTGGCTGACCCAGGTTTAGGCCTTTAAATCAGAGTGCTACATATGTTCAACCTGCCCTCACACTGTAAGATGCAAAATTGCTGATTCATATTCTTGCTCCCAGCACATTTTAGTACCTGATTTACAAGCTATGTGTTGTGCTTTCTGGCTCTAAAATGTATGGATTAGCCTACATGTCAATCATGTTGCCTTAAAGAAATTAAACGTATGCCATCTGGTGGTGAGAATAGTGCTGGCTGTGTTATTATTTAACTGTAGGTTTTGCCCTTGAAAAAAAGGTGAGAGATTCAAATAGCTGTGCTCAATCAGGTGAGCACTTCTCAGCTATGTGAACCCACCGAACCTTATTATAGCTCATGAGAGCATAGTTATGTGGATAAGTGCTCATTCCTGTGCCTCGAGCATAATGGGTAGTGATTTAGGACCAATGTGTTCTGAGAGAAAAACTGATGTCCTTGAGGTAAAAGATTAGTTACACAGGAACAAAATGGGTTGATATGAAGAGTGGGAGTAGTGAACACACACACACACACACACACACACACACACACACACAGTGTTCACAAAAGGGTGTGAATTTGTTCCTGGTACCTTGTTGAGTTACTCAGATGGATGGAAACTCTCTCTAAACTGTATTTTCTTCATATGCCCAGTACTGGAACTAAAGCTAATGTAAGTGTGACACCATTTCCTCTCCAGCAGTATTCATTTTCTGTCGCTAGAAAAACACTTTTAATGTCTGTTGTGCAGGGAAAACAAGAGACATTGTGAAAATATCCTTGTTTTGTGAATACTAAATCCTGCACAAAACCCAAGAGTAACTAAATATATGCATCATATTCATAGTTAATTTTGTTTCGTAATAGCTTGTACAGTGCTGGCAGTTCTAGAGGAGCAAACTGGTTAGATGTTTAATCAGGCAACATCAGGAATAAACATTCACATTGTTAAAAAAAAGGAACATGTTGTTTATTTTTAAACTGTCACAGTCAAAATCAGAGTTATTCCGCAATATAATTTGCATCAGTAAACCTGGAGTGTATTATAGCTCTCTACTTCTAATACATTACAATTGCGTTACAACATTGCGTTATGATTTATATATAGAATGTGCAACATTGAACACAAAGAAATATGTCACCCCAGTTAGTGACCTTTTCAAACAACTATCCCAGTGAATGTTTTAGTTCTCTCATCATAGTATCATGTTTTGCTTGATCATATATGTTTTGCTTGATTTCTTTGCATTGTTTGTGAAGTAAGAAAATCATATCTCTGGTAGTCTGGTTCACTGTTACACACAACAGTTTGGAATCTCTATAGTTCAGTGGAAAAACTTTTAATGTACAATAAAAAAATACAGCTAGAGGTTTAATATTTGAAACGCAGTGGTAATTTTAAAAAAGATTTTTCATAGCTTAGTAGTTTCTGATGAGTCACAAACAGACCTGATTTCTGAGACACATAAACATATAAACTAATGATGATGTTTTGAATGACGTCCTGTGAGAAAGCTACAAATTTGCCGGTCGCTACACAGCAAGCAAATTATTATCTTGACCCCACTGTTTTTGTCCTGTGTTCAGATGACAAAACCATCTGACTGGTCCAACCTGACACAGCACCTGCAGGACTCCCTGTCAAACACGCTCAGTGACATCCTAGACAACTGGCAGAGGAACTTAACGCAGGGCGAACGCAGCCTGGACGCCCGACTGGCTGAGGAGAACTTCCGCAACGTCATCTGGTACTTGGTGGTGATGATGGGGATGTTTGCCTTTATTGTGGTGGCCATCCTGGTGAGCACAGTGAAGTCGAAACGCAGGGAGCACTCAGACGACCCGTACCACAAATACATTGAGGGAGAGTGGAACTCGCAACCGCCGATTCAAGCCTTCAACCAGAGCTTTGTCATCTCCAACCCCACCCACAGGACCTTTGATGGCCTTTGCTCACCCTGACAGACCCTGGGGAAGTCAGATGGGCTTCGAGTGTCAGCTTTAAATGCAACTTATGATAAAGACCTTTAATCCATTGCAGTGCATTTGTCTGTGTTGCTACCTGTTTCTGTTTATTAGTAGTAATTGTACCTTAATTTAACGTCCAAGTATATACTGCAACATATAGCATTTGAAGCAGAGTTGAGAATTAAAAGCATCCCAGTCATAGAAAACACGTCACCATGTAGCTTCAACTCTGACCCCCAGCTGATAATGCCAAGCAAAGAATATCACGTCTTGTGCCTGCTAAGATAGAAATAACCTCAATCTTCTTCTTCAAGATTACTGCACATATTCATCTATAACTGTGTAATCTATAACTGTGTCTATATATATATATATATATATATATATATATATATATATATATATAATCTATAACTGTGTAATTCAAATCACATTAAAACGCCATGATTGCATCCCCCAGTAATTGGTATATGTGGTTACAGATAATGACAGCATAAATAAACATGTGCAATAACCCTACAGTAGAGCTATACCGCTTCTGTGTGAGTACAAACAGGTTTAGAAGTCCTTGTGCAGTTGCACCAGTGTGCCTGTGAGGAATCACTCTCACTTCAGAAAGACTCCAGGTTTGTCCAGGCTCCAGGGGTCATAGACAGGGTCACGGCACCAGATCTAACAGGGAAATACTCTATCTCTGGCTCTTCCCAATTAAGGAGCTAATTGGCCAGCTGTCCAACAGAAATGACTCTTAAAGGATTCACGTCATCACTTTAAATGCTTATGTACATGCTCATGCAGGCAGAAATTCAAGCTGAACTCACTGCATTTGTATAAGTGGCAACACACAGGAAGTTGTCCATGGCCCGAAATGGAAAATTATTAATAATGTTTTATCTTCAATGGGATAATTTCCCCCAAAATTTGAATGTGTAATATATGAACAATTAACATATAAAGACAACAGATATTTGGCTCTTTCAGATTCGTGGTTCTCTTCCAAACATTACTGCCCCCCTAAGTACAGCAGGATCTGGTTACAGTACAGTATGCCGAGATACACCAGGGCTTTGTCACGGTGTGCACGCACACACTCAACACATGCATAACTCTTTCCTGGAGCTTTGTGTACTTACTGATTACTCTCCAGTCATACAAAGGAGATTAAACTTGGGAAACCTTATCAAATTCTCTTTTGTTCCTATCATGATGAATGATTGTTCTGTGCACACAGTCTTCAGCAGCCGTCCTGGCCCTGGCTGTTTGACTACAGTATTTTTAGCCCTGAAACAACTGGGCTCCTAAAAAAGGGCCCAGGGAGAGAGACAGTGGGCCGCTGCTATGTAAGGTATCCCTCTCTCCCTCACCCTCAACCGTGCACAGCAGTGGCCCAGTGCTTTGTCTCTAGGTTGTAGTGAGAGCAAGGAGCGGCAGAGGATCTTGGGAGACTGGGAGAGAGGCAGCCTGAGGAGAGCGTCTTTACCATTGGTAAGGTGCATGAAGCCAAGAGGATATTTGAACCATGAGCTGACTATTTGTTTTGTTTTTTGCTTTGTTTTTATTTTTCTGGTGGATTCTGGTTCTTTCCTACCAGGGCTGTGTCATCTGACCCGCCAAGAAGGCTGCTGTGAAGGAGTGTTTGTGTGTGTGGGAGTGTCATTAGTGTGTCTCTGTCAGTGGTGGGAACCATGAGGAATGCCTGGTTCTTTTTGCTGGTGTGCCTGAACTTTGCCGGCCAGGCTTGGACCAATAAGGGCCTAGAGTTCCCTCGTTATGATGGCAAGGACCGTGTGTTGGACATCAACAGTAAGAACTACCGCAAGGCCCTCAAGGGCCATCACATGATGTGTCTCCTGTACCACGCCCCTGCGCCGGCCAGCAAGGAGCAACAGAAACAGTTCCAAATGACAGAGCTCGTGCTGGAGGTGAGAGAAAAGGATGCATGAACGTACACACCTGCAATTCTGTATTATGCCATCAGGCCTCACTAGTAAAATAAGAGCTGCAAATCAGATCTAAATAAAGGATCAGAAATAAATTACAATCTAAGAGGACCTGAAAATATAATATCAGAATCATTCAAACATTTTGGATTTGTATATGGACATGTATGTTTAAGTGGTCTAAGGTAATTGCATACATGAAGGCGAATCCAGGGAAAAACTGCAGTGTTGCAAAAGCAAAGTTCGTCTGAAATCCAAAAGGTCTCTTTTTCTGGGAGCCTTGTACGCATCAGTGCAGTTATGACCAACTAGACATGCTTTACTCCCTGGGATCATCATACATATAGCATAGGTGGGAGTGTGTTTGTGCGTGTGTGTGTGTGTGTGTGTGTGTGTGTGTGTGTCTGTGTGTGTGTGTGTGTGTGTGTGTGTGTGTGTGTGTGTGTGTGTGTGTGTGCGTGCGTGTGTGAAGGTCACTACTGGAGTTCCACTGCTGGTCCATTGGCCCACTGCCATAAACTCATATTATTTTACGTCCAGTACTAAAACATGCCATACCCTGTGAAGCCAGTTTACCCTCACACCAATAACTACATTGTGGATGTCTTTGAGATTATTCATGAAAATGAATTCACTCCAGCACCCAAATTAACCGATACACTTCCAAGACTAGCTTAGTATTCCATTATTATTCAAGAGATATTATGGGAGTCTCTTCCTCCTGATGAATTGAACAGGTTTAAATGACCCTATAGCTCACATTTCAACCTGTCATTTTACCCATCACCCCCTCAGAAGGTCTCAAAAACTAGTAGGCCTACTCCACTAGTCTCAAAAACTAGTACTCCACTAGAGGTGTTCAATCCACACCTATTTACTCACTCAATACATTCACAGGATGTTTATGTAATCATGCACAGGGTTATATGCTATTTGCATAGGGTTGTATGCTATTTATAACAAAATGTCCTCATCAAATCCCCCAATACTAAAAACGTAGTACAGTGCAATCACCTCATCTTGAGACTTCAAGAGAGCTCCATTAGCACAGTAGTCCCATTAGCGCCCCTGTTTCCAGCCTCACGAGCTTCTCTCTATGCTGAGACAAGACTGAGACAAAATGCTATAATTACATGGCTCTCTTCTATTCTTAATTGCTATTCTAGCCAGGCAATGCAGTGAGCACTCAATTTTATTCTTAGCACCTGCCAAATGTTTGTTGCAGATGCTTCGGTGGCTGGATGTCACTCCTAGCAACCAAATTGTGATTTTTTTGCACACAGAAATTTTAGAGCAGCACTGAAGGACGTCCATCTGAAGCCCCTATATATATATATATATATATATATATATATATATACCAGGTTAAATAAATAAATAAATAAATAAATATATATATATATATATATATATATATATATATATATATATATATATATATATATATATATAATGGGGTTATGATTCTCTGTAATCTGTTTCTGATCAACTCAAAAAACCTAAAGCGCGTATATATATATACGCGCTTTAGGTGTGCTCAGACTGTGCTGACCTTCCCTTATTTTCTCTTCTCTTCTCTTCTCTCCTCTCTATATATATATACGCGCTTTAGGTTTTTTGAGTTGATCAGAAACAGATTACAGAGAATCATAACCCCATTATATATATATATATATATATATATATATATATATATATATATATATATATATATATATATATATATATATATATATTTATTTATTTATTTAACCTGGTTAAATTCACATTGAGATAAAAAATATATTTTGGCTAAGAAGTCAGTAAACAAACCAAGCTGACCTGTCTGAAGCGGATCTAATCATTTTCATCTTGGATGTTTGGAAAGATTTGTATTCTGTAAGAATCACAGTGCATGTGATCCTGTTCAATTAGGTTTGATATTTTTAAGGTGCACTTTGGATACACCACTGTTCATCTTATCATCTTACATGAACTTTGCTTGATCCTATTTAAAGGCTGCATAAATCTTCTATTCATGGACAGAGATCATAAATATTGTTTCACTGTACTAAAAATCAGAACTTGATAAGATGTATATTTAACTGACCTATGACATTTTCCAGGGGCCTTCGAGAGTGCATTGTGAATAGCCTAGAAATATGTCGATGACTCTTAAAGCAAATATGCTTCTGAACAAGAGAATGAGAATGCATGAAGTTTTTTTTATGGTAGCTTTGCCACTTTTTACTTCTTTTGACCTCCTAATTTTGAGCAAATAGGAAGAGAGCATGTGCTCATGTGTGCTCATGTGTGCTTATGTGTGCTCATGTGCGTCTCTCTGGTCTGTGCTGCAGTTGGCTGCTCAGGTCTTGGTAGAGAAGGACATTGGTTTTGGAATGCTCGATGCTGAAAAGGACGCCAAAGTCGCTAAGAAACTCGGTAAGAAAAAGAAGCCCTGAGTGTCTCACGCATTCAGTCAAAGTTCTAAAATGGTTGGAAGGCCATACTGTGGCCCGGAAGATGAACCTCTTCTAGCAGACATGGAAGGGGGGGGGGGGTGGCATTGTATTGTAACTGTAATAACTCACCCACTGTGCGATATTAAACACAGCGGCATGGCCCACTAATACTGCTATGTGTTTTCTACAGGTCTATATGAAGAAGGAAGTGTGTATATTTTTAAGGATGACCGTGTGATTGAGTTTGATGGACTGCTCTCTGCAGACACCTTGGTGGAGTTCCTGCTGGATGTAAAGCATTGCTTGTCTTCTTGCTGTTCATTCCACTGTTTCATTGCAAAGTTTTAAAGACATCGGTGCTCCGTGTTGAGCAGATTGAACCTACAGTGGTGTTCAAATTCCTTTCGTAGGTGTTGGAGGATCCGGTCGAGGTCATCGATAACGCTCTGGAGCTGCAAGCCTTCGATCGCATGGAAGAAGACATCAGACTCATTGGATACTTCAAGAGTCCAGATTCAGAACGTAAGTATATGTGAATGTTGATTTTTGCTTAACTGAAATCAATTATCAAAAAGCTAGGTTATGACTAAGAATAAGAAAGGACTCCTTTTTCTCTTTTCATTTGGACACACACATACACACACTGTGATACATGTATTCAGAAGCCATCCACTGAAGACAATACATTTTCTTTAGGTGGAGGTAGAGAGGTAACTGCATATGACTGTAACTGCAGCTCTCATTAGATTCACACTGTAGGATTCCCTGTGGGAGGCGTCTCCTCTCAGCACAGTCTGTCTCCGCCTTGCTCGCTTGGGCATGTGAGCTAAAGAGCAAGGGGGGAGAGGTCAGCTATTTAAGGCCTTCTCTCTGGTCCCCTGTTAGGCCTGCATTCCCAAGTGGAATTCTCTTCCCTTATTTTCTCTTCTCTTCTCTTCTCTCCTCTTCTCTTATCTTCTCTTTTCTCATTTTCTCTTCTCTTCTTTTCTCTTCTCTTCTCATTTTCTTCTCTTCTCTTCTCTTCTCATTTTCTCTTCTCTTCTCTTCTCATTTTCTCTTCTCTTCTCTTCTCTTCTCTCCTCTTCTCTTATCTTCTCTTTTCTCATTTTCTCTTCTCTTCTTTTCTCTTCTCATTTTCTTCTCTTCTCTTCTCATTTTCTCTTCTCTTCTCTTCTCTTCTCATTTTCTTCTCTTCTCTTCTCATTTTCTCTTCTCTTCTCTTCTCTCATTTTCTCTTCTCTTCTCTTCTCTTCTCTTCTCAGATTTTCTGGAATTCCAAGAAGCAGCTGAGCAGTTCCAGCCATTTGTCAAATTTTTCGCAACCTTTGAAAAATCTGTGAGTGCCTTATCATGCTTCCTCTGTCCACCCAATACGAGGGTCCTGTGTTGGCATTGAGTCAGTCCCCTTTCTTTCAAAATTAGTATTGTATCTTTTGTAGGGAAACTTAGAAAAACCATTTAAACTGTCATATTTCAGGTTGCTAAGGAGTTGACTCTAAAGATGAATGAGGTAGACTTCTACGAGCCCTTCATGGAGGAACCTGTCACAATTCCAGACAGGCCCCACACTGAAGAGGACCTTGTAGCATTTGTTACCGAACACAGAAGGTAACTGAAGGGAGGGTGGTTTACTGGATGATTAAAGTGGTTTTGCAGGTATATGGAGACTTGTTCATTTTTTGTTTATTTTTAAATTGTGTTTCACCACTGTAGAGCAACGCTGAGAAAACTGAGAGCTGAGGACATGTTCGAAACTTGGGTGAGAAATGTCTCCAAGTTCCTTCAGCCTAATGCCTTTTCATGCAATGCAGGCAATGTACATATTGTAGGTCCAGGTATGAGATTACAACAAAACAAGCACTGGCATGCGCAATGTCAATGTAAAATGACCTCTAAACAGCACCCACCATTTCATACACACAGTCATATCACACAATACAAGAAGTATCCCTGACATGGATGACGTGGAGCAGACCCCTAAGTGCAACTTTCCTACTGGTTGTTGGACACTCACAGTTCTAATATGGATAACGTTCTATATTACCTGAAATGTTCTGCTGTTCAGGAGGACGACCTTGATGGGATTCACATTGTTGCCTTTGCAGAAGTGGAGGACCCAGGTACCTCAAGCGTTTACCATCTAAACATGTCACTCAGTTTTGGACTTTTATGTACTAAACTTATTTATGTTGTTTTCAGATGGCTACGAGTTTTTAGAGGTTCTGAAAGAGGTTGCTAGGGACAACACCCAGAACCCTGACCTGAGTATTGTCTGGATTGATCCTGACGACTTCCCTTTAGTGAGTACCTCAGAAAGAAGAGGGCAGCTTACTAATTCAACAGTGCTGTGACAGCAGAGGACCAAGAAGCCATTTTTGTTTATTATATATTTTTTACCACTTCTTTTCATTTTCCTCTCTCCTCTCTCAGCTAATTCCATACTGGGAGAAGACCTTTAAGGTTGACCTCTTCCGACCTCAGATTGGAATAGTTAACGTCACAGATGTACGTATGGCAGCAACATCTTACACACCACAAAAGGCTGAACTATTAACATCCTTTCCCCCCAAACCAAGTAGCTTCACCTTATACACTGAAACAGAAGCATTCTCAATAGTTCTTCATTAAAACGTGAGTGATAAATGTCTACTTCCCCTTAAGCAATCTGATGTTCAGAACTATTCATCCTGGGCTGGTTTATATTCACATTCGGCCTACTTTATAGTTTTAAAGTACTTTTTCTGCCCCAAAGTTCTTCTATGTTAAGAAAACACACCCCAGTGACATAAAGACAGGCATAAAATCCATGACTCACTGTAGCTTCTGCTGTTCTTCTGATTCTTCAGACACATTAAAGGCCTTAAAGTCAGATTAAAGTGTTCCTGATGCAAAAAATGTAACATGGTCACAGACTGTAAATACCTACTTGATGTTTATTATCAAAAGATCACTTTAAAATTATTACTTTGAAAGTAACAGTGGCTTGTTGAATACTGTTGAATCGGGTTTTGATGTGTGACATCTGACCCTTTAACAGGCGGACAGTGTGTGGATGAAGATAGATGATGATGAGAATTTGCCCTCGGCTGATGAGCTGGAAGACTGGCTAGAGGATGTGCTTTCTGGGAATATAAACACAGAGGATGATGATGACGACGACAACGATGATGATGATGATGATGACGACGACGATGATGACGACGACGATGATGACGACGACGATGACGATGATGATGACGACGATGATGACGACGATGATGATGATGATGACGACGATGATGACTGATGATGACTTTGAATTGTGTGGAGCCAAAAACGAACTGCTCAGGAACAGCTAGAGCCTCTGAGCACCTCCACAAAAGCATCATTTTGTACATTTTTTGTACATCATTAACAGTGAACTTTCATCTTAAATGAAATGTGTAAATGTGTTTTATAGACAAAACTGATTACAGCCTTATACTGTCTAACAACTGACAGACCCAATTCATTTTACAGGATAGTTCTGCTCTTCCGAGTCTTTGTTTAAATACTGTCTAAGAATTCTTTGAGAGCAATATATTCTGTAATGGAAAATATTAAGTTCATTATGTCAAAATTCAAATGTCAAAAGTTTTGATAAGGCAACTATGTTCATGATAATAAATCTATGTATTTTTGTCAGTTAAAATGCATTCATTTAAAACATGTAACAAATTACTGATATTTCTCGCTAAATCTTCTAAAGATTTAACTATTGCCATGGAAAAATGTATACTATTAATATGAATACTGACATCATTTGTATACAACAAACACATTTCCACACACCCCAACACATTTCCACACCCCAACACATTTCCACACACCCCAACATGTGTCCACACACCCCAACACATTTCCACACACCCCAACATGTTTCCACACACCCCAACATGTGTCCACACACCCCAACACATTTCCACACAATCACAATCTTCCCACACAACCTAACAGAAATGTTCTTAAAATATGTTCATAGTCAACACACACACTATGTTCAGTTTGGACAAAGGAATTTAGCCGTATTACAGTGTCACTGGTATTTTGGGGAAGATATTGGGGAAATTATTTCTAGATATTTTATGAGAATATTCTATTTGTTGTTATATATGGGCTTTAACAACAGAATCTCTGCATAAGGCAAACCTATACCATCAAATCTATTCCATCAAAATGCTTGCACTTTGAACTCAAGGACAAGGAAAGTCATACTGAGAAATATAAAATATGTCAGCTGATATATCTGCTTCATAAAACATGTTATTGATACTTATGAGAAGTCAGTAATATAAAAAAACAACATGTTATCTAAACGTGTTCATCTGAGATATATAGTTTATTGGAAACAAGGTTGCTTTAAGCACTTGTCAAATGCATTTGATCAGAAATGTCATTGCCAGGGCTAACTGAGGAGGATCTGGAATAACTTCATATTAATGACTTCCAAGAAAAATGACAAGGAAAAATCTATGCTAACATACAAAAGAACTTACTGATACCTTTATATAAATATATACAAACAGAGGCATACAAAATGTTTGTACATACTCATGTATCACTCATAAATTAAATATATACACCAATATGTACACATCCAAATATCAATGTTAAAAATACAAAACATACACTGTCATTGTTGGGTGGTCAGAGAGACCCCTAAATTACAAAAAATGCATGTATTCTTATAGAAACTTGCAGGAAGAGACTCTGGCCATAATGGTCCTTGTGAACATGAAAAATCAACAATCCCAACTAAGCACTAACATGAAGGCCAACAGGGGAATGTGAACCGCACACATTACGTCCAAAAAATCCAAATCTACACTTGCCACCGTCTATCAAGAACCCCGGAGCCCAAGTACAAAACAGTGTGTACGCGGTGTAGAAAAGTGCGTTAGTCCGTCAAAGTGGCGTCAACCCTGTGTGGAGCTGCTGAAGACCATGGTCCATCAAAAGCGTTTGGCAGCATCTCCTGGGCTCATGTTTTCAGATGTGGTTTGAAGCTTTTCCACAGTGATCACAGAAACGAGAGCTTGGTGCTTCTCACCCGGCAGGCGTGTTCAGTGACGTGTACCACAACACGCCCCGTGTGTCACGGCCCTGCCTCTACATGTCTGCTTGACTCCGCCCACGATGTGCAGTGAGCTTCTGTTCATTCTTAAACACTGCTTGAACACACACAAATACTCACATACCAATACTTACACACATTCACTCTCACACTTGCAAATACTAGTCACAGCCTTTTAACATCAATACTTATTTCAGTCCTTTTCCTCAAAAAGAAGAGACTGCGGTGTATCAAAGTTTGTCCAGTGTGTGATATGTGATTTGTAAAATGTGATCTGTAAAACATAAAAAAGACAAACAAACAAACAAAAACAAAACAAAACAAAGAGCGGTCCCGTTGTGTCAGATGGACGTCTCCGACTGCAGCAGCAACACAAACTTGTGTGACTTGGGGTGGACGTACTGCTCTGTGAGCTTGAGATGGGGGAGAGTCTTGGTGCTCACCACCAGGCTGAACTCAGCGTTCCTCAGCTGGAACTCGGTGCCGTCTCGTAGCGGGCTGGTGACGGAGGCCTCGCACACCAGCGTCCACTGCAGGGCCTGCGGGCCCTCGCTGCCGTACTGCAGGGTGGGGCCCGCGCTCAGGTAGCTTTCCAGAAAGGCCTGGCGGAGAGAAGCGAAACATTTGTGGTTGAGGACGAGAGACTGAGCTCTTCGAGCAGGCTAGGAGACAGTGTGTGTGTGTGTGTGTGTGTGTGTGTGTGTGTGTGTGTGTGTGTGTGTGTGTGTGTGTGTGTGTGTGTGTGTGTGTGTGTGTGTGTGTGTGTGTTCTCTGAAGGCACCTTGGGCGTCATGCTGTGTGTGATGCAGAAGGCCAGGTGTTGCTGGATGCTCTCCATGCTGTGGCAGTGCTGCTGTCGTGTGGTACGCAGGTATTTCTGCAGCGCCCGAGCCATCGACGGGAAGACCGCCTGCGCCGCCTCACGTGGGTCCAGCACGTCGCCGGGAGGCTTCTTCTTCTCCTCTTCCTGCAGACGCCGCACGTGCGTGAAAGCCTCCTCTACTGCCACCACCAGCCTGGAAGCGGCAGACACAACCTTAACGGCTGTCCGGTTTCGGCGGTTTATGGCTTTGGGAACATGTGATTGGCTGAATCTGCTCGCAGGGACGGGGCTTATACCTCGCACGGCGCTTGCGAACCCTCCTCTCGTGGTCGGCCTCCTCGTAGTAAAGCTCATTGTGGGTGGCGTCTCTGTGCCGGGCTGCTGCGGCCATCTTGGCTCTAGACTGACTGGCTGCACCGTCACTGCTGGGACCTGACAGAAAGACCAACAGCATTGTGGGACACTGTAAGTTCTCTGTGTTTTCTAACTAGACAGCCTTTAGCATGGTAAGATAAAAGGACCCTTTTCTGCACGCATAAGCAAAGGTGAATATACTGTGGCTGAAGAGAAAAACATAACATGTTAATTCCCTGGAATAAATCTTGTCAATTTCTC
>NC_135214.1:4056370-4068870 GCF_052324685.1 Brachyhypopomus gauderio
TGTAGAGGGGGTGTGTTCAAAGGGGCTGACGTATTGGACTGTGGATCAACACTGACGATCAGATCATGGACAATGTGTGTGTGTGTGTGTGTGTCTGTGCTCATTTCCTCATTAGCAGGGGCAGTGTGTGAGCTCCAGCTGAAAGAGAGCAGCAGCAGGAAGGGGGGGAGGGGTGTGTGTGTGTGTGACCGGTGAGTGTGTGACCAGCGAGTGTGTGACCGTGCAGGACCTCTCCCCTCTCCACACACCAGCCCTTTTCCTCTCATTCTTTCCAAAATAAGATGGCTGGCACGGCTGGGCGTTCACGGTTCGACCGGGGCAAAAAATCCACATTACCATGCCAGTGTGTTATAAAGGCAGAGTTACTGCATGTGCCTTCATATCTATTATACACACCATTATTATTATTATATTATTATACGGGTAATATCAGCTCCAACCCCTCATGTTCAATCCACATGAATGTAACTCAAAGCTCATTTGTGTGTCTGTCAGTTCGTGTGTGTGCGCGTGAGTGTGTGCATGTGGTTGGTGTGTTTGAGTGTCTAGGTGTGTGTGAGAGTGTAAAGATAGATATGAATCAAACACTTAACTCCCATCATAGGCGTGAAATGAGTTGCCGGTGGTCTGATAGAACTGTGGTCCAGTGTAACTATCGGACACACAGGATTAATCGCCCCCCTCCCCCACCACACATAGTACAGTACAGCTCTTGCTGTGATTCGGTGTGCTGCAAAGCCTTGTGGGATCTGAATCTGTAGACGTGAGAACAGCACATTCTGAGTTCATCCCTAGAGAAGAAACGCTTTAAATGGCATTCACACCTACCTCTGTACATTTGACACAAACACACAGACTCAAACAGTGACAGCATAACCAGTTATCTCGTGTTTGGATAACTCACCTTACTATGATTTTTAGTTTAGCTGAGCCAAAAATAATTAATTGCACCATAAACTATAACAAAGTAATTGGATCGGCTTACTTTATTGAGTTTCTTGTTAAAAGTTGATCTGACCTTACAACCTGCATTGTCAAAATATACAAATTGTAGTTGAACCCTAGTTAAGGCCAGGCCAACTCCTCTGCGCATGCTCAATTTGACTCCTTAGTTGAGAACGGGGCGGGGTTTGCGATTTCTGCCAGAATTTGAGTCCGGATATCTTGAAATGGATTTCACCTGCAGGAAGCAGCGACCTACGCTACTCTGTACTGAATATTAACGTCCAAATGTGTTTTGTCATTTGTCTTCAAGTTAGATATTCTTAGTATTGAATTTAGAGATTTATGTACATGTGAAATACATACCTGTCAAGTTTTGAATTTAATAATACGAGACATTTCCCGTATCTGACGTATCGCGTAATTTGCATAATCGGTTATTTGCATAATCGGTTATTTGCATATAGTTGCAATCGAGGCTGTAGGAGAGACGAAAACATCTTTGGAGTGGCAAAAAGTGAAGAAAAAACACCCCAAATATGTTTTGAACTACAAATGTGACTAAACCCGCGAGTTTTCAATTTTTTTTTTAAAGCATTCATGTACCGCGCCAAACAGAATTCTGTCACTAGCCTCGCGAGAACTGCCACCTGCAGTAGTCTGGGTAGCAGTTCTCGCGAGGCTAGTGACAGTATTCTGTTTGGAGCGGCACATGAATGCTTTAAAAAAATAACAATTGAAAACTGAAAATACGGGAAAATAAAAATACGGGATGACGCCGGGACAGAGCGGTAAAATACGGGACTTTCCCGGCCAAAACGGGACACTTGACAGGTATGGAAATATACATTGGCTGTGTTCGAAATAGCCTACTACATACTACTGGCGTACTGATCGAGCCCCAAATCAGTATGCCGTATGCAGTATGTGACCAAAATGAAATTTTCCAGTATGCGAAACATACCCGGATGACCTACTACTTCCGCAAAATATTCCAGTACGCAAACAGAGCTATCTTCGTGGTGTACTGCATCCCATCATGCAACGCTACGATCACGTGACCCCGTAGTATGCTTTGCTTTTGTCGCATACTGGAAACTGTACTGCATACTACTACGAGGACCAGTATGCAGTATCCAGTATATACTGAGTCCAGTATGCAGTATCCAGTATGTAGTAATCTATTTCGAACACAGCCAATATCTGAACAAGATATTGTAGCGTCGGGGGTGACGTCATTACCCATGAGCCCTTGCGGCTCTGGCCCTGTTATACGTATTATGTGGTGTTTATTTCTGTATAGTGTTTTAATGATTATTAATTGTGTGTTATTAGTTAAGTCACCCCGATCCATTTTTTATGTACATGTGCATTATCCTAATTACACCTCCATGTATGTGTAACGTTGCCGTCTTCATGACCTCCCCCATGTTCAAAGCCAAGCTATTGAAGGCCTCGTGTTTGATCTAAATGTGCCTGTGAGTGCCAATTTTCTTGCGAGGTGAGAATAGAACCTCAGCTCTTGATAAGAAAGGACTTGTCTGCAGGTTCTTTCTCCTACACTACAATATAATAAGTTGGCACAATATTAAAAAACTTGGAACTCTTGGTGTGTAACTTACATTTTGAGGTTCATATACATGGGCAAGATAAATTATCTGAACAAGATATAGTAAGTTAGCATAACTTGAATCATTTGGAATTATTTGTAGGCAATACTTAAAATCTGAAGTTTATATAGGCCTACCTGTGAAAAATAAATAATTGGAACAAGAAATAATAAGTTGGTTCAACTGTGAGTGAATTTCTTAAAAACTTAAGAGTTTGAGTTGGGATCAAAACTCAAAAATCGAGTGCAGTAAGTTGCCTTGAAATTTTGAGTTTTCTCAACTTTTTCGAAATCATAAATTGAAAACCTGAAAACCATCAGAAATTGAAAACTCGCGGGTTTAGTCACATTTGTAGTTCAAAACATATTTGGGATGTTTTTTCTTCACTTTTTGCCACTCCAAAGATGTTTTCGTCTCTCCTACAGCCTCGATTGCAGCTATATGCAAATAACCGATTATGCAAATAACCGATTATGCAAATTACGCGATACGTCAGATACGGGAAATGTCTCGTATTATTAAATACAAAACTTGACAGGTATGTATTTCACATGTACATAAATCTCTAAATTCAATACTAAGAATATCTAACTGAAGTTGGGTCATATAAGACAAATGACAAAACACATTTGGACGTTAATATTCAGTACAGAGTAGCGTAGGTCGCTGCTTCCTGCAGGTGAAATCCATTTCAAGATATCAGGACTCAAATTCTGGCAGAAATCGCAAACCCCGCCCCGTTCTCAACTAAGGAGTCAAATTGAGCATGCGCAGAGGAGTTGGCCTGGCCTTAACTAGGGTTCAACTACAATTTGTATATTTTGACAATGCAGGTTGTAAGGTCAGATCAACTTTTAACAAGAAACTCAATAAAGTAAGCCGATCCAATTACTTTGTTATAGTTTATGGTGCAATTAATTATTTTTGGCTCAGCTAAACTAAAAATCATAGTAAGGTGAGCAATTTTAAGTTCTGTTTTTTACAGTGTAGTGGTAGTCACTAGGCATTTGAAATAGAGAGAGGTGGTTTTCAAGGTGCCCTGTTAAGTGCCCTTGACCTGGATATGAGTGGAGTTCGTTTACCTGTCCGGTGTCCCCTTGGTTAAGGTAGCCGCGCTGAGATATGGGGCATGCTGTGGGTTTGATGGATTGTTTCACTGCTGATGTGGGTGCCCCTGGGTGCATGTGTAAATATTTACACAGGTATCTCATGAATCATGAATTATCTTTATGTTAAATTATCATTAGTTATCCAAACACGAGATAACTGGTTATGCTGTCACTGTTTGAGTCTGTGTGTTTGTGTCAAATGTACAGAGGTAGGTGTGAATGCCATTTAAAGCGTTTCTTCTCTAGGGATGAACTCAGAATGTGCTGTTCTCACAGAATGTGCTGTTCTCTTCTCATGTTCCAACTAGCAAAGCATGGACAGTATAATTTGCATCTTTGTGATGGTTATATTAATTATAACTGTTATATTAATAACTGTACGTCAAATGCTGATTGTCATGTGGACCAATATACTTTAACAATGGTTTTGAAGAAATGCAAATTTGATCTAAAGTAGACAGTGCCACCAACATTACATCTCTAAGATTTGGGAGTTCACTCTAAACCAGTGGAGAACCGTCAGGGCCCTCTACGCCCTCTCAGAGGGCCTAAACTATTCTTAAAACATAAATATATATAATTTAACCAATTTTTTAAATCTACTTACAGTTTGACAATCGACATCTAAACAATTACAGAAATATAAGCAAATAAATTATTCAACCGTGTCTATTCAATCTGTGTTATGAGGTTAGGGGTTAAGTGGAAGCCTGTGAGCCTGTGTCTCCCCCTATCAGCACTGTGATGCCCGCTGTTCGTTTACAGAGGGCCTGGCAGTTATAATTCAGCGCAATACCAGTTTCAAATGACAGTAAAATTGACCAATCATATCTTCCCTCTTAGTGGGCGGGCTTAACTGTATGATAATTTCCGCCCGCTGTGGCTACGCTAGCTGTCGTTAGCGTACCACCGCTACCTAGTTTTGATTCAGTCCTTTGACACACTCGTGCGCGTTGTTTACATAGTCCGCTCCCGAGGAACACGGAGCTGTGAACCTTATTTTGTTGGAACCTTATTTTGCTTAAGAAGTTATCTAGTACAGATATTGTTGTTTATTGCGTTTCTAAAGCTGTACTGTCGTCTCAGTTTTTTATTTTTTATTTATTGCAGTTAATTAGGAAAGGGAAAAAAAATGTTTCGTTCAGGGTGGGGGGTGGTTGCGGGCCCAGGTTTAATGGTCACGGTTCACTACTGCTCTAAACATATAAAAACAGTGGTAATATCATGCTATTCCGACATTAGCTAACTACAGTAAAACACAAAGGTTGTTAATGCCACGCTAACTTTAAATATCTACAGTTTTCATTATCCATAGTGGTAGTCTACAGTGTTGTTTCCATCCTGATGGTGAACATAAACCCAACCCCATCCTGTCAGGTACAACGAACAACACGCACCTAGTTGCCATTATATATAAGCTGCTTGAGTAGTGCAGCAGGTGGCAAGTCTGTGACATCAGGCTGTCAATCAAACAATCAAACATGCTCATTAGAATATTAGGACTCCGCCCAGTCCACTCTCTCAAGTATGAATGATGAGGGCATTCTTATACTTTTGTTTGGTTCTTAAGTTGTTGAGCGGGGGGGGGGGGAACGTAAGTTGTTGGGGGGGGGGGGGGGCGTTGTTGTTGTATTTCGCGATCGATCGCCAGTGGAGGGCGACATATATATATATATATATATATATATATGGATCAGAGGTAAATAAACTAGATTTTTTTTTTCGCCGTATGAAATCGGAAGTGTGGCGTGAGAGTGTGTGAAGACGGTAAAATGCGTGTGTCACACGCTCAATGCGTGAGACTTGAGAACACTGATTATAATGTTTTAATTATAAACTAGCTCAAATGTTAATATATCATTACATAACACTAGTTAAGCATCACTGAAACATTTAATCAATGTAATTACATTTTATAATATGTTCTCTTGGTCTTTAAAAAAAATTCAACACATGCATTTCTGAATGAATAAATATGCCGGGTCCTGAACAGTGCACGTGCTCTCGCAGCATTCCTCTCCCTCTCTCCAGTTTCCTGATCATAGATTATATTTCACATTCAGGCAGACTGTGCGACAGCCATAATAAAAGGCATCTGAGCCAAAATGACTGTATTACACAGTGAAGAATAGACCTATGAGCCAACACTAAAAGGGATTAGCATTAGCCTGCTAGCATTGCCAGGGGCTTTCCTTTGTTCATGTGCCTGATACTTAATGAGACACCCAACACACTCTGCTTTAAAGGCATGCCTGAGCATGTGTGTGTGTGTGTGTGTGTGTGTGTGCGCCTTCACGTTCATGTTTTATCTCCTGGAGCCTGTATACTGATATGCTTGAGTAGACTTGACTAACAGGCTCATTTAATGTTGACCTGGACCATGTTGGAAGTGGAAAACCTCTCTACCCATCCCTGTTTTTAGAAGAGAGTTGATTCTAAATGCAAATCAATACTTTGCAAAGTGCAGTGAATAGTGCATTGTAATATACGTTATGTATTGGACACTGCTGTTTACATTTTACAGCAGCATAGACACACGCAGAAATAAATTCAGATGGGTGGTAGGAGAGACTTTGTAGATCAGCATAACTGATATTAATTCTTCAGGCAGAATCTACGTCATGCTGTTCCTAAATCTACTGTCATAACATACCCAGGTCCTTCTCCTCTAATGTCTCATTCATTCATTACTAAGAAAGCCATTCAGTTCATTCAAGAGTGGTAATCCAATTTATACTAATGTCAGTACATCAGACATAAAGAAAGACATAAAGACTGATATGCTAAATTGATTAAATAGGTACATTGATTAAATAGGAATATAATAGAAAGATGCTCTGGTGTTCATGGGGGCTGCTTCAGTTAAATACACTAACAACTGCTTCAGTTAAATACACTAACAGCTGCTTCAGTTAAATACACTAACAACTGTAATTTGCCACCACACAAATCAAACTCTCACCTTGGATTTAACATTAATGAAGCAGGCTAGTTCTTCCCCACTCTTACATATAGACAAACACTCACCATTTCACACCACAAACAAACTGAACGTGTTTTAACTCAGAATAGCTGCTGTGGCAGCCACCAGCCGGTTCTCCTGACCTGGGGGTCAGTCCCAGCAGGCGTCTGATCCAGCGCTCCTGTCCCTGCGGAGGGGGTGCTGATGGTGACGTTCTTGTCAGAGCGGTTGCTGCCGTCACGGCTGCGAGGTTTGTGCCGGTCCCTGCTGCGTTCACTGTAAGGCAGAGACACACACAGCGACGTGGGCGAAGGGAAAACCACTGCCATCTCTCTGTGGCACACGATCACGCTAGCTCCAGCTCCCTCTTCCTCTTCCTTGTTCCATACTTCTCTCTCTCTATCTCTCTCTCTCTCTCTCCCTCTCTCTCGGAGTGCAAACTAGGTTAGACGCAATCAGCTATGACATTGGTACAACAGGAATCAGGGCAGGGAGGGTGGTGTTTGGGTGGTGGGGGGCAGGTGGGCTCCTCCACTTTCTAACTTCCTCTCTCCATCTTTGTCTTGATTCATTTCCCCAGTGCTTGACACAACAAACAAATGGCAGAGAGAATAAATACCAACAGAAAACAACACACACTCCTGCACACACACACACACACACACACACACACACACACACACACACACACACACACACACACACACACACACTAAGGCTCATGTTCTATCGAAGGGCAGCACACTGAGATCACTCCCCTGATGGTCATTCCCAGGACCATTCCCCTATCTGCCTATCAGATAAGCGTTCGATTCTTTTGACAGCGGGCATTCTGGGAAGTACGGCATTTCATCAGGAATGCGCACCTGCACACAAGACCACCACGTGGATTTAGCAGAAATACGCCCCGTCTATGCCGTCGCCGTCTAACAAAGCGGGACCCACCACGGAAGCCCTCCGACCCACTTCTCCTTGTCACGTTCCATTTAAATGGAACAGTGTCTGCTCTGTGGCGCTGATTTAGGCAAAGCTGTTAAAATGAGCGCACTGGCACATATCTGCCCGTCTCCTGCGGTTTTACTGCCCTGCACTGTTAACTAGAGCAACACAGCAGTCTAAAAATCACCACACACCTGCAGCCAAAGAGACGTGAGGGGATAACCGTACGGCCGTAAACGTTTAAAGTGTTCGTTTCACGTGCATCACATCCACATCCTACGTGCAGTGCATTTACACAGGCTGTTTGTGGTTTTTGCCTTGAAGGTCCGAGCCACGTTCACTCATCACGGTTGATTCGCAAAAGCGGGTTGAAGGTTCTCCAATATCTGTTTAATCACAATGTCAATTTCGATTCATCCACTTGTCATCCACCTGTCGATTCGTCTGTGTTCAAATGTCACCTCGACGGCAGGGAAAGTGTGCTGCCCGGCAGGCTGCCTGCTGTGTGGTGGTGGTGCAGGAGGTGGTGGAGGAGGTGGTGGAGGACCAGGGGTGTATCAAAGGACCTACATGTCATGATGCAAGATGCAATGCAAAGCTTATTTGCCATTACCAAGCATGCTTATTTGCCATTGTCAATCTGGCCTTTTTGATGCATCTCATCTTGTAATTCACCTGATGAGGAATCAAGTCTGATAATGAAGGTCTGCCTGGTGCTGATTACAGAGATTCATCGTTTTGTGCTGGATCACAAATACTGGTCTGACTGGGGCTCCAGTAGACCTGAACTCGAGATGTATGTTAGGCCTGGCTATTCAGAACCAGGCTGAAGTCCTGAAATCCTGAAATCCTGAAATCCTGCTCCTCAGTGTGTAAGACACTGATGATAGAAGGAAACTCCATCCAGTCTCACTGATAAAGGAACAGCATGACATCTATAGGAAAGCTGCAGGTATATATGGGGTTATATAAAGGTGACTAAATCCTGAAATAATACACTGACTCTTAGAGAGGGCTGCACAGGTTGTTGGGTAGACAGGAAAAGAAAAAAAACCCAAAAACCTCATTCAAACCTGCTGACGCAAAACGCACGAAAACAACATGGTACAGCTGTGAGACACTGAGAAGGTGGAACAGGCCAGAGCAGGAGAGAGAGAGAGAGAGAGAGAGAGAGAGAGAGAGAGAGAGAGAGAGAGAGAGAGAGAGAGAGAGAGAGAGAGAGAGAGAGAGAAACAGAGGAAGCGAGTGGCTGGCATGGCTATGAATGCCCCTAAAAGCCCTGCATTCCAGGGTCCTAAAGGGATGTTCCAGCAGCGACAGGAAGCCCAGAAACAATGGTGGCCAGTAACGAGCGCTCTGCTTGCTGGGGGTCAGGGCAGGGCCAGCGTGCTTTCAACCCGGAGCAGCTGAATAACACTACGACTGTGGCTATGGGGAGTGGACCAGGCCACACACAGTGGAGCAAAACCCTATGGACATTTTAGTCACACTGACAATAGAACAGGGCCTAACATGCAGAAAAGCACATGCATACTTTCTAGACCTCTTATGTATCAATCTCACATACCATCTTATTGTAACATAACAGTTCTGATTCTGCAGAACTCAGTTCCTCCCTTGAGACTCAGCGTTCAAGTAAAGCATACTTGTGTTAATAAGGTAAATATGTTCTTGATTAATAAAATACCCTGCTGTCTAAAATCATCACTCCAGCAAGACCTCATTAAGTCTGCTGAAAAACTATCTCCTTTTTCTATAGTGAGACTAATTGAATTAAATTGTAATTATTTACTAAAACCTTAAAAATTCATTTAAATAGGCTTATTTTTCACTTGGGTAAGCACATTGTGATGTGAAATGCAAATCTGAAGTTTCGGTGCAAAGTGTAAGGGTGTTTAACAAATGACGGTTCCTACAATAAACAAAATCTCACAACTGTGAATATGTGTGTAGGAGAAAGCGAGAGAACAAGAGAGAGAGAGAGAGAGAGAGAGAGAGAGAGAGAGAGAGAGAGAGAGAGAGAGAGAGAGAGAGAGAGAGAGCACATGTGTATGTGTGTGCATATCCAGCTCAACATCTCTTACCTGTGCCTATTTGACCCTCGTGAGTGGTGGGAGTGGCCAGAGTGGACAGACTCTGTGTCCATGGCGATGCTGTGTCTGCCCTATGATTGGTGCAAGGCTTTGTAGGATGTGACCTGAGAAAGTTCAAGGCCACAGTCTGATCGGGAGACAAAGGCTAATACCAGATTTCCAGATTATATTGACGTCACACAAGTACCAAATATCAACCTGAGAGAGAGAAAGAGAGAGAGAGAGAGAGAGATGTATTAGTTTCAGTAAATTCAGAAATATAATTATAATATTCCTTCCTTAGCTGTGGATGAATGTAGAAAGCTCTGTTCTTGGATTTTGGAATGTGTCCCCTAGGAAAGAAGGGCGTGTCTTTAAAAAGTTCAGCTAAATGTTAACACTGGACATACAGCAGGGAAAAAAACATTTGCTGGTATTTTACAGCTGGGTGGGCAAAGGAACAAAATATAGGCCATAGTGATTTATGAAGATGCTCTAATACCACCTGACATCACATAGGCACCAAATATACACTCACAAATATGCACACACACGCAAACACAGACACTCACACCCTCACACACCCCTCTAAAGGATTTGACTGCTTAAAAAATGAGAACTCACAGCAGGGTTTGGCTTCCCAAAAAGCCAGTTAGAACTTGTATTACGCTCTGTGCCAGAGTCTGTGTGTGTCGAAGAACAAGTGCACACATACAGAAGTGCACTTACACTCGCTGTCTTTGATATACCACGGTTGACCTTTCTCCCAAAGGACACGCTACATGTAGGTGTCAGGACCAAGACCAGCCATAGCCTATGTTCGTCAAAGTGTTTCAATGTCACTTTTTTTTACACCAACTTCTTTAGATGTGTCACATTTTACATGCTTTAAAACACAATGCTTTCAATTTTGTTTCAATAATACCAAATTAATTCTCTTAAGTTAAAAATTTGTTCAGAAATGATCAGAACACACGCACTGTGCACGAGCCCTAGGTTAGATACACACCTGCACACATCCACGCTTGCATGCATAAACACGAAAATGTGCAGTATGAAGGCGTACAAACATTATGTATGTCGACTTCTACTGGGTTATCTGGGTTTCACAGACCTGCTCGGTGGAGAATCTGCTCGGTTCTGAGAATCTGAAGGCCAAATTAATACCAAACTATAGGCCACCTAATACCAATTAAAACCCTAATCATAATCATAATCCCATTGCAGTGTTGCAAGTGCAAACTGTACACTGTATACTTTCTAATAGGGTGTGCAAAATGCTTAAAACGAGAAGTAATGTTTTTTGGCAAACACAATGACAATCACACACACACACACACACACACACACACACACACACACATGCACACACGCACACACGCACACACGCACACACACACACACACACACACACACACACACACACACACACACACACACACACACACCTTAATGCCCAAGGTCTAGCTATCAGGGATCAGGGTCGTCATCTGAGACTGCTGCTTGGCAAATGACGCGGTGTGTCATTAAGGTGTGGTTAAAACCAGTCCTAACTCAGGCTGTACTAGAAGCTTAGTGAAGCCATCTGACCACACACACTCCGCCCACCACACACACTCCGCCCACCACACACTCCACCCTGGATCCCTGCGGTTCCTCTCACTCACACACCATTCCCCTGCCCACTCACCACATTCCAAAAATACCTCCTCTGTGCCCAGTCCTGTATAATTAAGGGCACCATACACATTTTTGCTGTTACATATCCAAACATGAGCTTGCCAAAACCTAAAGAAACCTAAACAATGCACCGACACGTACAGAAAGACACCTGATCCTGCTTAAGCTGATACTCCTGCTGAATTTGTTTAACATACTGACTGAAAGACACCTGCAGTAATAGGTAATCCTGCAAACCTTGAACTCTTAATGCTGACAACATTCCTTCCCCTAACACACAAACCCTCAGATCCTCATTCACTCGTTACCCAGTAGAGGCTCCATAGTCACTGTCAACGATATGAGAGACCTGACCTGGGAGTTACACACACACACACACACACACACACACACACACACACACACACACACACACACACACACACATACACACACATAGCATTCCACTGTGGTTACCTCACACACACACACACACACACACACACACAAACAAAAATCTTTCTAATACACAAAGAATCCTTCTGGGATTATATCACAGACACTTAAACATTGCACAGAACACATGCAGCCTGAAACCAGAGTGCTTTGATTTGTTCTTCTACACTCTTCTCTACATGTCTGACATGAAATCTTCCTATTGCTAAGAAAGCTTAGCAGTTGTTATACTCTTGCCGGGGAAAATGACTCTATAAATCACGTCTCCATGTCAAAGCCCAAACAAAAACACGTGGCACTGAAGACTAATAATCCAAACCACAAGAACCTCAGCACCAACTATAAGAGAAACACTGAAGAGAGGACACCAGACATGGAGGCTAGTGCACACGATCAGGCTGTGGTTGAATGGTGGTTCACCAGCGTTGGGGTGCAGGGATTGGCCACAGAAACAGAAACCAGGAGTGGGGGGGTGGGGGCTGGAGAGGGAGGACAGTTGTTGTCGCACAACATTTTGTGACAAAACGAAGTAACAAAACAAAATGTGTCCACTGTAGAGACAGAACCTTCTGTTAGCAACTGGAAAGCCACATTATCAGTACTAGAAAACTAGATGCATAAATCCATTTAGAGACCACAGTGAATGCTCCTGCAGTAGCGGAACAAGGAGCAACAACAACCTCTGAGTCGTGGGTTCGATTCTCCGGCAGCATGCGCTCTGTCACACCGATGAACATCGAGATGTTGCCAT